>NC_056743.1:1054471031-1054616031 GCF_019279795.1 Protopterus annectens
TATATATATATATATATATATATATATATATATATATATATATATATATATATATATATATATATATATATATATATATATATATACCATAATTAAATTAATAATTATATAATTACATAATTACAAAAACACTTATTCAATTAAGTTTATATTGAGTCACCACTACTTATTTAGTTAAAAAAATTATCTCATAACAATTTAAATTTTCTACAAATCACATATAAAACTTGTACATAGATTAAAACATACTTGTGAACATATATTATTATGTATAACACATCCTATCATCTAATATGCACACGTAGAATATTTAATATAAAAAATCAAAACACGTAATTACTGTAAAATCTAAAATATAATATGTCAGCTTTGATGCAAGGAAATTTTAAACCAACACTAATACTATTAAGTATCTTAATGATACCTATAGCCTTACCCTAAACATATATATATATATATATATATATATATATATATATATATATATATATATATATGCTCATAGGGCTATATCAAACAAACTAAATATAAACATCAACATCAGTAAATCAAGCCCTACGCATGCATAAATGCTTCGTATATTTTAGAACCGCACCAGTAAGTTCTAACTAATTTTTTACAAAATGTTACATCCCTATCACTCAACCATTTCACCTTATTTGAAAACATACAATTCACATACAAAGACAGACCTATACATATATATATATATATATATATATATATATATATATATATATATATATATATATATAGAGCATCACATATCTTATATATTAGGTGATGCTGTGAGCCTAAGTCACTTGTAGTACAGATCCTTTTCCATTTGGTATTGTAGCAAGGACAGAAATAACTATGCATTTTTGGTAAAATTAAAAAACTGATGACAGGAGTCTATATTATGTCGTCACCCTTGGATTGACATGTAAATGTCAAACTACAAAAACTTCGAACGGCCAAGTAAGAGATTTTTTTCCCCCAGGGAAAAAAAAAAAATCACTTGGCCAATAAAAAAACAAACAAACCATCAAACCCTAAGAAGGGGGGCTTTGCCCCCCACAGCCCCCCTAACTAAATATACCAACTTCGAGATTACACTACAGTGGAGGAAAGGGCAAATTCCTGATAATGGTGAAACGATTTTCTTCCCCTGGGAAAAAGTTTGCATACTTGGCCGTTCAAACTTTTGGTAGTTCGACATTTGCATGTCGATCAAAGGGCATTCACTTAACAGACCCTTCAACAATGTAAATGGGACCCGATGACAGTTCTCTTAGAGACATTATTTTGGTGGTTAGTATAGAAAGAGAGGTAACAAGAAAATATGCTTTTGCTTGATATTTCGAAAAGTGATTCTGGAAAAATGAGAGAACAGAGAGTGGATGAAAATACATAAGTAGCTCAGTAAGACAACTGTATGCATGAAAGGTATAGAGTGTCTTGGTGATTAGATTATGCCTATTGAATCTTGGCAAGTAAATTAGTGGGTTGGATTGTAGTAAGTAAGTGGTATTTATTATTGTGGGTAGTAATGGGGTATATGTAGAAAGAAGGGTGAGGAGAAGGAGTGAATGTGAAAGATGTAGCAGTAGGGGGTTAAGGTAGAAAAAACTGAGTAGGCAGAGTGTGTGGGAACAGAGGTGAGAGGAGAAGTGGTATTACTATGGCTGTGGGGGCAGATGAGAGCAGGGAATGTAGTTAAGGAAAAGCAATGCACGAGCAAAAGTGACACTGGGAGAAAGTGAGTGGTGGGGAGCACCCTGGGTTGCAAATTGGTTGGATAAGTTGCAGGCTATGTCCACAGAGTTAGACTAGTGGTGAGACCAGTTTGAACTAAAAAAACAGATTGAAGTTAAAGAATGCAGGAACACAGCCATGTATCCATCATGTAAGATTTTAATTGTTTTTTTAAAGAGCTTATCTTTTTATTTGAATTCTGTGTTGATGGGCTATGGTTCCAGCATTTAGCAATATTAGCTGAATACAGTGAGTTTCCAGCAATATTGTATGCTTTGGTTGTAGTGAGCAGTGATTTATCTCTAGAGCATAAATCCATATTTGTAGAGTATGGTTGTATGACGTTGTTTTAGGATGGGCAGTTTTTGGGCTTATGGAAAAGTCTGGGTATTGTTGTAAGTTAGGCATATGTTAAGTAGTATAGTAGTTCTAACCAGTTCAGCTATTTCAGAGACAGACAGTGGTGTCCTCTGAAGTATAGGATGGTGGCAAAGTTTGCTATTTTATTGTAACATTGCTCCAGTTTGTTTAACAGTGTGACTTGAAAGTTAGTAAAAAATGGATGTGACATTTAGGAGAGATGGTTGTAGGAAAGTAGTGACTATAAATTTTCTGGCTGTATCAGTGAGGTATGCTTTAGATCTATGTTGTTGTTTGGGTACAAAAGCCTTTTATGTTTTTTTTTGGGGGGGTACCTGTTTAATCCTGGTTTTGTTTGACGAGGTTAAGATGAAAGATGCCTTTGTGTACACTTTTTTTGGAGTAAAGAGTAGTAGATTGTATTTTTTGGGGGCATAACAGGATGTATGCATTACATAACCATGACTCAGCAAAGTAGAATGATACTTGTGTGAGGTCATATAATTTTACTATAGTTTTTATCAGAACAGAACAATGTGGAGTCATTTGCATATTGGACTATAGTAACATGTTTAGAACTATGTGGAAGTTGTTAGTGAAGAGGCTAAAAAGCTTGGGGCCTAGACTTGCTCCTTTGCTACTTTTACAACTTGTGCTCTATTTGATATATTTGATAGATAGTTATGAAACCAATTAAGAAAGTACTTGGCTAGACCTATGGAGGTGAATATTTGAAGAAGTTTCATATGGAACAAGGAACCAAAATCTTTGGAAAGGTCTAATAAAAGTGTCAAAGTTAGGTTACCTTAATTTATTTGTGTATTCATGGTTGTAGTGAAGTTCAGGAGAGCAGTAGTAGTGCTATGATGGGGTCTAAAACATTGTTGTCTACGAGAGAGAAATGTTTTTTTTTGTAGCAGATAACTGATTATTTTTTGTGTGCAGATTCTTCTAGTAATTTTGATAAGGGTGAGAATATAGTTATTGTCATGTAAATGGAACATGGCTAGGAAATTATTTCTAATACTATTTTTAGATATTCACATGACAGATTGTCTGGGGAATTTGTAGAAGGCTTTAATTTATGGCAGTTGGAACTGGTTGAACAGATAAATGTTTAAGGAAGTTATTAGCTTGAGGGAAGACTATGAGTGTTTAATTGTACTCTAGTCAAATATATGACTGTTAATAAAGTGGGTCTTAAACTGCTTGTCACTGCAATCTTTTGGGGGGTGGTGGCTTCTTCTAGATTTAGTAGCTTATTAAATGATGCCCAGAAGAGTTTAAAGTTATTAGAGTTGTTGTTTTATTGTATGCAGTGATAGGTTTTTTTATCTTTGGTGATGAGATACTTAGCTTTGTTTCTTTGTTGTCTGTAAGCTTGCAGGTTCTCATCTGTTTTATATTTCACTAAGATTTCAATGTTTTGTCTATTTGTTCATGATTTTTTTATTCAAATGATAGTCATGCAGCTGCATTATCTAAGGAGAACAAGGGAGTCTCAGATGCTTAGGAAGACTTTGGCAAACTGACTTACAGCATTAATTAAAGGGAGGGTCATAAGTGATTTCTAATTGCATTGATTGGGCATGTTTATGAAAGTTTTTTTTTTTATGGAATGAAGATATTATTTTCTAACCAGGGCATAGTGGTGAATTCTAAGGTTGGTGCTTTGGTGCCTGTCTGCAGGTAGATGGTTACTAAGGCTATCCAAGAGACTGCCATAGCAAGAGATTTTATCAATAGAGTATGTTAGTATCCAGTCCAGAATGGACTGTGTAGCTGGAAAGTGATGAGCTGGATACATTTATAAAGCTGAATATTAAATAAAAAAACAAATAAAAAGCAAACAACCAGAAAACTCAAGACTCAAGCACAGGATACTTTCACGCTAGTTAAAATTATGGTTAAGTGCTTTTGTAATTCAAGACATCACCATAACCATTTAATAACTGATTAAATGCTAACACCAAATAAAAAAGCCAGCTCAAGAAACACCCCCCTTAAATGCACCAATAACTAAAAAATGAAGTAAATTGTAGAACCAATCAAAACCAGGAAAACGTAAAAGCAACCACTATGCTTAAAGAGCTGGCTAATAATACAGATGAATATGGATGTAAAAGCTGAAGTCATTTGTGTATTCCGAAACACTAAAGGGCACTGAAACATATTTTTTATAAATTTGATGCCCTGTATTTAAGTTTGCTAGTAATAGATACAGTGTCATTATGGTTTGTGGCATCAAGAATGAATTGCCAAATAATATCCCAGTGTAATAGGAAATTCTTCCAGTCCCCTGTGTGGTTTTGATTGATCTGCTCCAACACACAAAATTTAAACTTATCAAAATTGGAACATGTCAAAGGATGCTTCACCAATGCACTTTCATTGTCTTGTTTGGTTATACTATAGTTATGTTGATAAATTCTCTTATTAAGTGAATTATTGGTTTTGCCAATGTAATATGAGGGACATGCCAAGCATCAGGATAAAAATAAAACTTTGGTAGACCAACAGCTAAATTTGCCATAAACAGACCATTTTCTAATAAAGTCAATCAAAGGTCTCCCCCAAGTCAAAATCAATACAAGAGCATTGATGGCATTAGCCACATTTAACAATTCTAGGGAAAAAATTCAGTTGTGACTGCCTAGACTTTTCCAGGATGCATTTAATTTTTGGATGGCTTTTAAAATTTTCCTTTATTAAAGCTGGATATTGTTATTTGAACTGCCAGAGTTTATTGTTTGCCAGTCAGTATTAGTGTAACCTGATACAATGGCTTACTATGGGATTTAGTAGTGATAAACTTTGTTTTTAAGTATGATAATATTATTATTCTGATGTGCAACATGTCTGCCTTCTTACATTCCATCAGAATGAAGCTATAGAAAAACCTGCTAGTAGGTTGCTTCCTGCCAGTCAGCAATTCTAAAACACAACAATGTTATTTAATGGAGCAGTCAGGTGAAACCAAAGTACCTTAGAGAGGATGGACCTTGTGAAATACCAGAGAGTCTAGACTGACCCATTGTTCTTCATGAATATATGCACCACACTCCATAGAGATGGTTGGCTAGCAGTAAATGAAACTGCTGATCTCATGACCAAATCAGGTAGATAAAATGTTATTAGCTGAACTAAGACCAAGTATAGGATAACATTGGAAAAGGCGGTCTCCAGGTACAGAATTCACACAAAAGGAATTTTGTAGAAAATCGTTGTTTATTGAGCACTTTTGTCTTGTGCAAGGACTTCATCAGAATAAAACCATCTCATTCTTTCAGTTCCTTTTAAATAATTTTTCTTAGCAAGCTAAAATTGTAAGTATAATAAGTCATATGAATCAACCAATAAAATCTTAAAGATTGATGCCTAAAATAAGCATAGCAATAAATAATATTTTAATACAAATGCACATTAAACTTTTCCTTAAAATAAAAATCACTTGTACCTAAAAAAATAGGTTAATAAACATGCATATATAAAAAAAAAACATATTCATGTCCAGTATTTAAACATATCCTAAATTCTACAATTTCATAGCATAAAGTTTAATTAATGGTTGAATGGGGAGATATTCATTAAGTCATAGAAAATTAAGGACATTCAGCCTAAGTTGCCACAAAATCTCTTTGTGCTCAAGTTTAATTTGTCATTCCCCTCCCCTGGCATCATGAGTTACTTTTTCAATAATTCTAAAGTGAAATCTATCAAACTGCATACAACTTATGGAGGAGCATTGTTGTCATTTTATTTCTTATAACTGATCTTATAAATTCTATTGCACAAACTCTTTTCTGTTTTCCCCACATGAAATGCAGGGCAGGTTGAGCACTTTGCTAAATAAACAACTCCCTTAGTTTGACAGTTTCCCTTGTAAAAATGTACTGTGGTTCCTGCACCATTTTCAAGATTCAAAGTTTCTACCTCAAGAAGATATGAACGTTGTTTGCAAAACCCACACTTTCACATCTGTCCAAACTATAAAAATTCTGGTCTATCTGAACCATATTTTTGACATTACATGCAGTTATATATATCAATAAAAGTTCCATTCCCATTAAATTACAAAGGTTCAGTTCTGCCTTTAAAATGCTCCAATTATTATTTACTATACATTTAACATCTTTACTGCATTTGTTAGTGTAAAGCCATAGCACATTCAAACTTATTCAAGGGGGAATCTAAACCTGGAAATTGTGCCTTGTCCTTATTTGGAAGTCCATCAAGTAATAAGGGTTTGAATTTTCTTCCCCACAATATCATAAACTAATTTTTTGGGTAACCCCTAGAAATAAACATGTTGGAAACATTTTCCAGCTCACAAACCAAATCATCTTTACTAGAGGTCACCCTACCCACCCTAATACAATGACCTTTAACTAAACTTTTTTAATGAAAAAAGGGTGGCAACTTCAAAAGTGCAAATATGTGTTACTAAAGGTAGATTTCCTAAAGGTCTTGGACTTAAAACCATCATCAGCCAGGATAATCACGGTATTCAGATAGTTTATAGTGATCCCGTCAAAATGTGAAGTAAATTTTAAGAACTCGGTGGTGGTGCTCAAATATACCATAAAATCATGAATCAATGTTACAGGTCCCTCCCAAAGAATAAATACATCATCCAGGAACCTAAGGTACAGATTAATGTCCTTGAAAAATTCACTGTTGAACACAAATGATCTTTCCCAGTCTAACAGCACCAAATTAGTATACACCCTTTTATTTGTTTAAATAACTCCCCTTCAAAAAATATGAAATTATTGTTAAGCATCATAGAGATCGACTGCACTATAAAATTTAATTTATCATTGGACACAACTGTATATTCCAATAAACTGTTTTGAAGCATTTCTAATCCTGCTTTGTTTGGCATAACTGAAAACTAATGTATAATATCAGTTGTTAATAATAGCATATTATTCTTCCATAAATGGCTTTCTAATCGAACTAAAAAAAATCCCACAAATGCTTGACAATGTATGGAATTGTATTATAAATGGCTTTAAGCCACCTATCCACTAATATTGCTAGTGGGGAGGTTTTTGAAACATGGTTCATAGGTTCACGGCCCTAAGGCCTATACAAGCCTAGTCATAACAATTCCCTGGCTATTTCTTCCCACAGTATTTACTTCCCTGGACCCCTGTCTAGCAGGGTGACTGACGTGATCCCCAGGGTGAATTTCCTATCTAAATAATCAGCCCTTGAAAGTCTTGAACACAGGACCATGCACACCATAGCCACAGCAATTTACCACTAAGCAATCTGAGCTGTAGACTACTCATCTAAATGGGGGTGGGGGGGTGGGGGGGGTTACATACATATGGACTTTGAGATCCAAAAAATGATTGGGATGATGGGTTTTATGATTTTCAAAAAATTGTAAGTCTCCTCATCAATCCTGCCACTAATGAAATAGTCCTGTAATACAAGGTCAATTCAATAGTATGCTATATTGACATCACTTTTAGACACTAGTACGTATGTACTTACATTATGTAAAATGTTTAACATAGCACTGGAATAATCCATGGAGTTGAATTAAACCATACCCCACCTTGTCAAGCTTCATGATGCATATGGATCTATCCTTCTGTAAATCATAAAGTAAACGCCTCTCTTCCTTAGTTAAATTACTACAATAATGTTTTTTCTTCCCTTTTCTAATATGTAAATGTCATCCATAACAGCTTTCCCAAAGACACCAACAAGGAGTGTAGTTGGGGGTTAAAGGTGCTTTTCTTTTTAACCTGAACATTCTGATTAATTTTGATTTCGGTCACACTCCTGCCACCCCTTTCCTCATTGAAAAATATTTTCAAATTTAATTTTCTTGTAAAAAGTGCAAATTCAGCTAGGCAGTCAGCAACATCAAAATCTCATAATGGGACAAATTTAAGACCCTTCTGAAACAGGTTACAATGTTCTTTCGCGCTAGGTAAATGAGTGTAATGAAAAATCTAACCTTTGTACTTAAATATGACACCTTGTTGCATATTAGATTCAGGCCTTTCAAGAAGGTAATGCATGAGGACTTAGGCTTACAGATATGGAGCATCTCTAGTAGGTCAGGGTTTGAGATTGCCTTGTAGGCGAGACACAGATCAGCTCTGAGCAATCTGTACAATACAGAGTAGAGTGATAGTGATTTGAGCCTGTCTATATAGGACAGGTGTTGGAGGCCATGGATTCTCTTTGTGAGGTACTTCTGGGGCCTTTCCAGTTGGTACAGATATTTGGAGAGGTACATACCAAACGTGGCATTATACTCAGTTATTGGTCTAATGATGGAGAAGTACAGAGAGGTAATAACTTCCTTTATTTTGGATGCAATCCCTTTACTTATGGGATGAACTACGTAAAAGTTTTTTTTTACCACTGCTGCTACATGATGGTTGAATGTGAGATTATTATCAACCATAGTACGCAGGTCTCTCACCACAGGTTGTGTGCTTAGGGGGTTGCCATTAATGTGGTAATCTGTAGGGGGAGTGTTTCTGCCAAATGGTATAATGATACTTTTTTTGCATTTAGTTTGGGACCATGACTTTGGCACCAGTCAATAGTTGCTGTAAGACCCTCTTGCATTGTGTTAGCTTCATTTGGGGAGTCAATGACAGCACCCAACTTACAGTCATCCACGGATGCACAGGCCTTTTGTCTTTGCCTAAACTTCTGAAAAGTAGATGCCAAACAGTAGGGGTCCCAGAACAGATCCTGGGGAACTCAACTAGTGACAGGTCTGCTATCAGAGGTGGAGGTGCCTATTTTGACCTTGAGGGTCCTGTTGATGAGCCAGTTGGCCACCCACCTGATGAGATAGGGATTTACACCAAGTTGTGTTAGCTTTTCAATGATGCCCAAGTGGGGGATTGTGTCAAAGGCCTTGGCCAAGTCAAGGTTAGCTGTATGTACTGATTTTCCCTCATCCAAGGCCTTGGTGACAGTCTCAAAGAAGTCAACCAGGTTCAACAGGCAAGATATGCCCTTGACAAATCTGAACTGGGTGCCTATGTCCTTGTTTATGACTTCCATAATAATATGCTCCATGGCTTTGCAGATCAGACTTGTCAAGCTAATGAGGTGATAGTTTCCAGGGTCAGTAATGGCACCACCTTTATGCAAGGGGATGACAATGGCAGTTCTCCACTCTGCTGGAATGAAGCCTGTACTTAGGCTTTGGATGAATAGGGTCCTCAATGATGAAGCTAGTTCTTGCTGGAAATGGTGCAGAATACAGCCTGGGATACTATCATGTCCCATGGAAGCTGTGTTTTTTTGCCTTGGATAGGGCATTTAACACTTGATCAATAGCGATGTGAGGAGCAGGACAAGTATCAGGATGTCAAAAGGGATTTTGAGGGGACAGGGGCATGAAGTTTGTGCTGAATCTATCTGATAGCAGGTTGGCCAACTGAAGAGGATCAGTGTAAGTGATGTTGTTAAGTACTAATTCAGAACAAACCTGGGTTTTGCCATGGAGGTTCTTGACATAACTGAATAAGGCTTTGTGGTTTCCCTTTGTTTTGAAGGCTAGTTTCAATTCATAATTGACTTTGGAGGTTTTCACTAGTGATCTAGTTTGCTTATTGAGCCTAAGGAGGGAGTTTTTCCAATTTGGAATTTGTTCCTTTTTACCCTTCGACAACAGTTTCTTCCTTTTGTTGTAAATCCTGTTGATAGAGGATGTCCACCAATCAAGTTTGTGTTTCCTTGAGGAGTAGGTTTTAGTTCTGTTGGGTATGGCTGAGTCCATGCAGTTGTACAGATGCTTGGATACTGCATTGCTGTACTGTTCAGAATAGTTGTCTGCATCCTCTGAGGGGGATGGTGGTGTGAAACTACAGATACCCTCAATTAGGAGGTTCTAGTCGGCTTTTGAGAAGTTTTTTAGGGGTGGGATAGAAACTTTGAACGAGACAGTCCAATGATCTGATCTCACCAGGGAAAAATACTATGGGAGTGGTGCAGCAGTCACCTATGTTGGTGAGAACCAAGTCCAGAATGTATTCGCCCCTTGTGGGGGATGAGACAAGCTGGTCTAGTGCATTAGAATTGATGAAGTCTTGGAATTGTTGAGTGAGTGGATTAGTGCAGGAATACTTCACCCAGTCTATGGTGGGGTAGTTGAAGTCACCAAGGATTAGGGTGTTAGTGGGTACCTTGATCGAGTCAAGTAGATCCAGGTAAGAAGAGTGGGTGCCCCGATTCATGGATTGGCTCTATGGCTGGCTATAACTTGGATGGGTGTCTTACCAACTGTCAGTTGCACATGGATTAGTTCCAGTGCGGTATGCTGGCAAACCAGTCTGGAGGTGTGCCTGTCCTTAATGAAGATAGAGACTCCACCACCCTTAGTCTTCCCAACCTCATTTTGGGGTTAGAATGTGTGGAATGAGGTATAGCCTGGTAAGGCAGGGATGCTCTCCGCAGCCTTGATCCAGGTTTCTGTAACTGCACAGACACTGGCACCTTCCAATGCAAGGAGAGCCTCCAGTGAGTACATTCTCAAGTTAAGGCTCCTAGTGTTTAGCAGCATGACCTTCAATTTATTTTCTGACAGATCTTTTATGTTGTAGGATTTGCCTTTGGGAGATTGCCTAAAAGAGGGACAATAGGGGAGGCAAGAGCCTTCGCCAGGATCCAGAATCCTAGTGGTGATAGGTGGAGGTCATCTCTGGCAAAGCAACAAGACCTCATAAAACAAAAACTGGATGAACTGTGGCTCACCAAGAGAAGCAGAAAATAGTTAATTAGCTATGTTAAAAACAGAGGCAAAACATTACAAAGGAAATAACAAAAGATCTCTTAGTTTATTTCATGAGTTTTTGAGTTGCTGGGTGATATTTTCACATGTTGGACTTGCAAAGCAACAAGGCCTGCCAACCATGTCATCTCATGCAGACAGATACTGGATCCCCTTGGAATGACACCAGAAACTAAGCCAATCATACTCTTTTGCATTATGCCAATGTATGAGCAAGGTTTTCTGACACTGAAGGCAAAGATTATAAAATCTAGAGGAAGCAACTTACAAAATATAAAAATATGAAATTGAGAAAGAAACCATAAAATCTACAAAAAATAGTTTTGGGACTATAGAAATTACGAGTAGTTGATAAAATATATATTATTACTCTGCATGAGAATATCTTTGATTCTGAAGATAACAGATACAATCATCTTGTCTGATATAATGACTAATCATAGAAAAAGACCAACTAACTTCACACAATCTCTGTTCAAGTGTCAATGGACTGCATCAGTATTAGAACACTACATGTTACTGAGGAATCTACTTTTTGAAAGTACAATTAATACAAACCTAACTCCTTCCTAAGTGTTACTGTGCTTTGGAGATGGAGAGCACACACTAAGCCACAGGCCACAGTTGCAAGAAAGTGTAGTCCCACTGCAAAAGCACTTGCCATTTTTCCATTGTTTTGAAGAGTGGACTTCAAGATTTGGGCTGTGACAGAGTGAATATTTCATAAATATGTCAATGGTTTCTGACAATATTTATTCATATAGTTTTAATTCTCCAAATAAACAGATAAGAAAAAAGGATGCCAATAGAGAGCAAAAATGCTGTATTTAATTTACAAAGCCGTGTTTCTAAAACATTCTGAGGATAGTGGCAAAGATCATAAATACGGTACATTGCATTCAATATGATGACACAGTAAAGGATATAGAGATATGCTAGAAATGCACAGTTATCCTCTGGTAATGGCAAAGTATAATTAAGCATTATCTTCCAATGGATATTCTCCAGAAGTATATAGTATAGACTGAGGCCAGAGGGGAGATATTTAAGAAGAGTTATAAAAAAGTATTATCAGTTGGAAGTGTGTCTGGATTATTAGCTGTATGATCTGAGAGTGGGCTGTGAGCCAAACTAATTGTTTTAAGGCTGAATGTGATTTGCATATAAAGCAACTGTCATTTTTAGATATGATTTGGGAAAGTGACATGGCATTCATTAAAATACTTTTACAAAATTGTTTCAATTACATTTCCCATTAAAAAAGAGGAACTATATACAATTAGATTTGGTCAGTTCTTTTAAGATATGGCATGGCATCCTTTACATCTCTGCATCTTGGGATATGACTTTAAGATGATTGAATGTTGCAGAGAAAAGGTGGTTTTCATGCCACTGTAGTCATGGATGTAAGAAATGATTGGTTGTTGAATATTATTAATTTTACCAAATTGTTGAAAATCATTTGTTTTGCCAAAAGAACTGCATTCACATTAGCTTTAACAATATCTAATAGGACCCAATACTGAAGTACCTATTGCACATCAGTAAGTTACTATAGTAGGACTGCTACCCAACTGTATTCTCCTTAGGGACCGTTGCAATGTGCCATGTGTCTGTTTGGCATTTAACACCTCAGCAATTTTGCTTTTCAACTGTACCGCTCTATGGTGAAGTGGTGGAGCAGGCTTCTGGTTTCGGCATTGTAGCTCATGAGTAAATGTCTCATGACCTACAACTCAGAACCTAAGCTGAAATAAGAGACTCTAGTTCATTAAAGGAGGTAGATAGGAGGAGCAACTTGCCCAGGAACTGAAACTTGCAAAACTGGTCTTTGTAAAAGTCTTTTTATCTCTGTAGATTGTTGACACTTTTGCAAGCTTCTTTCAGAGAATTTGCAGTACATCAGAAGGAACAACATTTGTAAATTTCAGTGCAGGCCAGTTAATAACACATGAAGTGCAGACTCTCAAACATGACAGTTTTTCAGGTGTTCTGTTCTAAGTAAATGGAAGTCTAGTGTGACAAGAGATGGAATGGCTACTTGCTCTCAGAGTCTGGGCTCTCATAGTGCATTATGGGACAGACTTAGCTTTCCAAAGGAATCAGGATGTCTGCCTCCATGTGGGCAGAGAAGGATAAAAAAGTAAAATTAAGAACGAGCACTTATTTACTACAGGCAGCTTTGGGAGGTGCACTAATTTATGTCAAGATAAGAAATATATATTTTTTCATCATTTGCCTGTAGTGGTCCTTTACGTAAATCTAGAATAAAAATGTACAATTTATTTCATAACATTTCTTCTGTTTTGTTTGTTGACCTGCATTTTATTTATGTTATTTAACTCTGCTTTTCTGTTAGGGATGTTGTTTGCTAGTTGCTGCATATATTATGTCATTCTGTGTTTCCTGTGACAGTGTTGACTATAGTAGCTGCCCTTTGTGCCACTTTAGATGAAACTATGACTTCCTCTGTATAACCCCGACTAGAAATGAACTACCGTGCTATGCTTCTTCTGCAACAAATGAATAAATAAGCAGAGGAAAAAAACTGTGGCTGAACACACTCACTGCCTGATCTTTCACTTTCCTCATCTCATGCTCTGCCCTGAGAAGACAATTTTATTGACATGACATCGGTAAATACTCTGAGTCTTCAGAATTATTTTGCATCTATTTTCCTCTTTAAAACAAGGGGAAACTGAAACTCTATTTCAGTATGCAAATCACAGGTTCAAACTGACATGAAGTATTGAACAAAGCAAAGGAAACATGTCACACTTTGATGAGGTAATATTAAGAACATTTAAATATAAAAGTTTGTTACTTCAGAGTAAAAGTCAGCTATATGGGGGTGTTAAAAAACTGATGTTTTATAGAGAAAATTGCAGAATAGAAGACCCAAACTTTGAGAGTAAAATGAGAACTGTAGAGAGCTCTATGTGGCGAAGAAGGTACAGGTCTTGTGCAAAAATTCAGAAACTGCTCAGCATGTTACTAGGAAGTCAGCAGCTGTTAGAAATTAAAACAAACAAACAAACAGAAAAAGCACAAACACAAATACATTTCTCTTTATTACATTGTGAAATAACCAAGGTAATATGAGCATATAATTAATAAATATCACATTATCCATGAAGCATAAGCAATTTCTCTGCTATTTTTATTATTTCCAAAGAACAAACATAAAAAAATATATGTACAGTATTTACAAACAAATCAAAGGAATGAGCACTTCATTCCTTTGTGAAACAAAGCATAGCACAGCTTAATGAGAAAAAAAGAAACATCCTGTTTTGGAAGACAAACATTAATTCTGAGTCTTTTGATCAAAGGTGCCACACAACACTAGTGATGACTGCTTTCAAAAAAAAAAAAAAAGGAATGAAAAAGACCATGGTCCCATTTGTCCATTTGTAACACATCTCCTCTTCTTATCTGGGCTGCATTAAATAAAATAAGAACTGGAAACCATGCCCAATTGCATCTCAAACTGCTTTTCCTGTCTCATCTCCTTATGCTATGCTTATTTAACTGATTGTCATGCCTCCATAATGTCTGTCCATGTAGGTGCAGCATATAGCCTGGCTTTCTCCAATAATGTCATTTCTGTTTTCTATTCACACATTTCCCCAGGGAAGGAGCATATTCCCTAACCTCAGTGATAGCCAGTCTTGCACACCCGTTGACAATCTTTTTAGCTGACCAAATTGTAATAACTAAACAAATGTCAACATTAATGACAGTTGACCAAATTAGGGGTTTATATATACATAGGTATACATGTGGACGCATAGCTTTTCATTGAAACAGCAAGTAGTTCGTCCTACAATGATCAAAACCAAATTGTCAAAAACAAAACCATCAAAAAAAAAACACATTTTGTACAGAGAGGCAAGCCTTCCCAAACCCCCACACCTTCCACTAATTATTTATACCACCTCTGAGATCGCACTATAATAGGGATAAGGGCATATTCCCAGAGTAGCACTCTACCATAATCTTGTATTGGCAAAGCTGATAAGATTTTATCAGCAATAATACATAAATAAGAGGGGATGTGAAATGGCAAGGGCAACTACAAAACATCGAGTTACCAGACAAGAAAAGCATACTGAGGTCAATGTGTACAGAAATCAATGAGATGTATACAGAAAGATGAAAGGGGGAGGGTAAATGTTCAACTTCTAGTACAATAACTGATGTGAAGGCACTTATATCAAGACAAATTTGAAATAATAAAATTTCGCAATACATATGTCAGAATAAATAATGGTGGTCACAATTACTTAGCAAATGCAGGTAAATAAAAGCAGACATGATATTATAGAATGTGAGGGTTACACAAATTTACATTGCAACAGAGAGGAATTACATGACATATGAATGTCATAAACATGCTGAGATAAGATGCTAGCTTGCAATCACAGTGCATACATAATGTAATACTTGCACACCATGCATTTTGTCAATATAACATGTTGAAAAATAGGAATGGCTCCGAAGCCACAATCTTTTTGCAAAAATCAAAATCATGCCATCAGCAACAGCATTGACCTGTGTATTAACAGTGAATGCCAGAGAAATGGGCCTAACTCATGTCTGAGGAGGATCACCTTTGAAGGAATTATGCACCTCAATATTCTAATAGTTATGCACCACATATGTAGGTGTGTGTGTGTGTGTGTGTGTGTGTGTGTGTGTGTGTGTGTGTGTGTGTGTGTGTGTGTGTGCGTGTGTGTGTGTGGTGTTACAAATGTGGGAGCAGAGTATGACATATGTAATACACTTGCATAATGCACTCCTGCCTGCCACAGCTATTGTGCCAACAGATAACACATGCAAACCCACATGGTGATGCAAAGTATAATTGGAGTGTATGTCTTTCCTGCAGAACAGTTAAGGACACAAATGTGTACAGTGCTGGTTGGGAACATTTGCCTTTAAACTGATAAAATTACCACTATAGTGGGATCAATTTATTTGCCATGGTATAAGTATATTGTGAATTGCAATATTTGTGGTCATGTAAAAGAATTACATTATGTAAACGAATCAAGGCATGTGTGCCTATTTACTTAGAAAGATCCTTGCTGTATGTCAGGCAACATTGCCTGATGCTAGCATACCCAAACACAGCTGTAGTCCCTGCTGTTGTCACTGCGATGGCAGGAGAACAATTATGTACAATGTGGATATAATCCTGCATCGGAACACATGGCTTACTTAGGCAACACTGTACATTACATCATCTCATGTCCTCAGTCCTGAGTAGGTATCTCACTACAACTGTGATGGAATGGCAATCTATTCAAATAAAAGCATCAGTCTTCAAAACAGCCTTTTCAAAGACAATGTAAAATAAACTCTTGTAACAGGAAACATCCACACATGAACATAGCACATGTGGGTGACAACATTGTTAACAACATGCACACTGACTGTAAACAGTGACATAAGGATTTGAAATATTTAGTTGACATCATAGGCTAATGAATGTTAGGTGAAATACAAGCACAACTACATCTTTATTTGATGACTGTGGCAGTGCACATTTCAATGCATGACATCACCACTGTGTTTTACCTTCATGTTTCCTTTAAAAAGTGGTTGTATAGCACAAACATACTGCATAGATATACATCATATATGTATTTGCAGCCTGTTCAGCACAGTAAGAGAAAGTAACATATGCACACAAATGGCAGTCATTCCTGTATTCGAACTTCCTACCTATGTACTGGCACAATCTACAAACAGGTGTATTAGAAGCATGCATCACTGATTACGCGAGTCACACTGCATCTTTGAAAGGAAGATGTAAGCTGTGTCATGCAAAGGAGAAATGTGTGCAAAAACTACTTCTACAGCTACATGCAATTCTAATTGCATCCAGTGCTAACGGGTGTAAGGCACTTCTGCATTTATTTGCATTCACATGCACAAAATCAGAAGAGGCTCACTGCTTATTTGAACACTGTACCTATTGACTGGCAATCTACAAACCAGTGTAGCATACACATACACTCCACAGGAGAGGACTGTCTTTAGTGGTGTGAGAGTGCATTATTGAAATGATGATATCATCAGTGTGCTGCAGACAGTATACATTTGTGCAAGGACTGAAAAGGCTATGTTGGATTGATCTAACCATGTACATATTTCTCATAAGTGTGAGTCAGATGAGAACACCTGTTGACTTAGTGAACACAGTACGTAATGTGAGAAATCTGACTTTCATAGTATGAGAGTACATTTTATACAGAAAAACATCAGTGTGGTGTAGCAAAGAAAACAAAGGGGATTGATGAGTATGACACTGATGTGGACTCATCTTACAGTAAAAAAATTAACTACAGGCAACTACTGCTCTGTTAAAATCAGTAGTTAAGGTCATATTTTCACAGCTCCAAAAACAAACACACACACACACTGAAGTTGACTATTGTGAGATTAGAACCTCTTGCCAATCTAGTTATGCAATCTAGATGACACAGTTCTAAATACACACACCAACACAGAAGTCTGACTTTCACAGTGTGTAGATCTTTCTTCTTCTACCTCTCACCTGGCTGCTGTGTCCTGCTCCTGTGATAGAACTGCACTGTGTTCCAGATTGTCCCTGCAACAGTTACCTGCTTTGTCCCTTCAGGAAGCCTCTGACCATTAGGGCAACTAAAGAAACCACTTAACATCTCCCTGAAAGCATTGGCCTTTGAAAAGGCATTGAAACAATGTGTTCCAGTTTGTCCCTGCAACAGTTACCTGCTTTGTCCCTTCAGGAAGCCTCTGAACATTAGGGCAACTAAAGAAACCACCTAACATCTCCCTGAAAGCATTGACCTTTGGAAAGGCATTGAAACACTGTGTTCCAGTTTGTCCCTGGAACAGTTACCTGTTTTGTCCCTTCAGGAAGCCTCTGAACATTAGGGCAACTAAAGAAACCACCTAACATCTCCCTGAAGGCATTGACCTTTGAAAAGGCATTGAAACACTGTGTTCCAGTTTGTCCCTGCAACAGTTACCTGCTTTGTCCCTTCAGGAAGCCTCTGAACATTAGGGCAATGAAAGAAACTCCCCAAAATCTCCCTGAAGGCATTGACCTTTGAAAAGGCATTGAAACACTGTGTTCCAGTTTGTCCCTGCAACAGTTACATGCTTTGTCCGTTCAGGGAGCCTCTGAAGATTAGGACAACTAAATAAACCACCTAACATCTCCCTGAAAGCATTGACCTTTGAAAAGGCATTGAAAAAACTGTTTTCCAGTTTTTCCCTGCAACAGTTACCTGCTTTGTCCTTTCAGGAAGCCTCTGAACATTAGGGCAACTAAAGAAGCCACCTAACATCTCCCTGAAGGCATTGACCTTTGAAACGGCATTGAAACACTGTGTTCGAGTTTGTCCCTGCAACAGTTACCTGCTTTGTCCCTTCAGGAGGCCTTTGAACATTAGGGCAACTAAAGAAACCACCTAACATCTTCCTGAAGGCATTGACCTTTGAAAAGGCATTGAAACACTGTGTTCCAGTTTGTCCCTGCAACAGTTACCTGTTTTATCCCTTCAGGAAGCCTCCATTCAGGAAGCCTCTGAACATTAGGGCAACTAAATAAACCACCTAACATCTCCCTGAAAGCATTGACCTTTGAAAAGGCATTGAAACACTGTTTTCCAGTTGTCCCATGCAACAGTTACCTGTTTTGTCCCTTCAGGAAGCCTCTGAACATTAGGTCAACTAAAGAAACCACCTAACATCTCCCTGAAAGCATTGACCTTTGAAAAGGCATTGAAACACTGTATTCCTGTTTGTCCTGCAAAAGTTACCTGCTTTGTCCCTTCAGGAAGCCTCTGAACATTAGTGCAACTAAAGAAACCACCTAACATCTCCCTGAAGGCATTGACCTTTGAAAAGGCATTGAAACACTGTGTTCCAGTTTGTCTCTGCAACAGTTACCTGCTTTGTCCCTTCAGGAAGCCTCTGAACATTAGGGCAACTAAAGAAACCACCTAACATCTCCCTGAAAGCATTGACCTTTGAAAAGCATTGAAACACTGTGTTCCAGTTTGTCCTGAAACAGTTACCTGCTTTATCCCATCAGGAAGCCTCTGAACATTAGGGCAACTAAAGAACCACCTAACATCTCCCTGAAAGCATTGGCCTTTGAAAAGGCATTGAAACACTGTGTTGCAGTTTGTCCCTGCAACAGTTACCTGCTTTGTCCCTTCAGGAAGCCACTGAACATTAGGGACCCTAAAGAAACCACCTAACATCTCCCTGAAAGCATTGACCTTTGAAAAGGCATTGATACCCTGTGTTCCAGTTTGTCCCTGTAAGAGTTACCTGCTTTGTCCCTTCAGGAAGCCTCTGAACAGTAGGGAAACTAAAGAATCCACCTAACATCTCCCTGAAAGCATTGACCTTTGAAAAGGCATTGAAACAATGTGTTCCAGTTTGTCCCTGCAACAGTTACTTGCTTTGTCCCTTCAGGAAGACTCTGAACATTAGGGCAACTAAAGAAACCACCTAACATCTCCCTGAAGGCATTGACCTTTGAAAAAGCATTGAAACACTGTGTTCCAGTTTGTCCCTGCAACAGTTACCTGTTTTGTCCCTTCAGGAAGACTCTGAACATTAGGGCAACTAAAGAAACTACCTAACATCTCCCTGAAGGCATTGACCTTTGAAAAGGCATTGAAACACTGTGTTCCAGTTTGTCCCTGCAACAGTTACCTGCTTTTTCCCTTCAGGAAGCCTCTGAACATTAGTGCAACTAAAGAAACCACCTAACATCTCCCTGAAGGCATTGACCTTTGAAAAGGCATTGAAACACTGTGTTCCAGTTTGTCCCTACAACAGTTACCTGCTTTTTCCCTTCAGGAAGCCTCTGAACATTAGGGCAACTAAAAAAAACCACCTAACATCTCCCTGAAGGCATTGACCTTTGAAAAGGCATTGAAACACTGTGTTCCAGTTTGTCCTTGCAACAGTTACCTGCTTTATCCCATCAGGAAGACTCTGAACATTAAGGCAACTAATGAAACCACCTAACATGTCCCTGAAAGCATTGGCCTTTGGAAAGGCATAGAAACACTGTGTTCCAGTTTGTCCCTGCAACAGTAACCTGCTTTGTCCTTGCAGGAAGCCGCTGAACATTAGGGCAACTAAAGAAACCACCTAACATCTCCCTGAAAGCATTGACCTTTGAAAAGGCATTGAAACACTGTCTTCCGGTTTGTCCCTGCAACAGTTACCTGCTTAGTCCCTTCAGGAAGCTTCTGAACATTAGGGCAACTAAATAAACCACCTAACATCTCCCGGAAAGCATTGACCTTTGAAAAGGCATTGAAACACTGTGTTCCAGTTTGTCCCTGCAACAGTTACCTGCTTTGTCCCTTCAGGAAGCTTCTGAAAATTAGGGCAACTAAAGAAACCACCTAACATCTCCCTGAAAGCACTGACCTTTGAAAAGGCATTGAAACACTGTGTTCCAGTTTGTCCCTGAAACAGTTACCTGCTTTGTCCCTTCAGGAAGCCTCTGAACATTAGGGCAACTAAAGAAACCACCTAACATCTCCCTGAAAGCATTGACCTTTGAAATGGCATTGAAACACTGTGTTCCAGTTTGTCCCTGCAACAGTTACCTGCTTTGTCCCTTCAGGAACCCTGTGAACATTAGTGCAACTAAAGAAACCACCTAACATCTCCCTGAAAGCATTGACCTTTGAAAAGGCATTGAAACACTGTCTTCCGGTTTGTCCCTGCAACAGTTACCTGCTTAGTCCCTTCAGGAAGCTTCTGAACATTAGGGCAACTAAATAAACCACCTAACATCTCCCGGAAAGCATTGACCTTTGAAAAGGCATTGAAACACTGTGTTCCAGTTTGTCCCTGCAACAGTTACCTGCTTTGTCCCTTCAGGAAGCTTCTGAAAATTAGGGCAACTAAAGAAACCACCTAACATTTCCCTGAAAGCACTGACCTTTGAAAAGGCATTGAAACACTGTGTTCCAGTTTGTCCCTGAAACAGTTACCTGCTTTGTCCCTTCAGGAAGCCTCTGAACATTAGGGCAACTAAAGAAACCACCTAACATCTCCCTGAAAGCATTGACCTTTGAAATGGCATTGAAACACTGTGTTCCAGTTTGTCCCTGCAACAGTTACCTGCTTTGTCCCTTCAGGAAGCCTCTGTACATTAGGGCAACTAAATAAACCACCTAACATCTCCCTGAAAGCATTGACCTTTGAAAAGGCATTTAAACACTGTGTTCCAGTTTGTCCCTGCAACAGTTACCTGTTTTGTCCCTTCAGGAAGCCTCTGAACATTAGGGCAACTAAAGAAACCACCTACCATCTCCCTGAAAGCATTGACCTTTGACAAGGCATTGAAACACTGTGTTCCAGTTTGTCCCTGCAACAGTTACCTGCTTTGTCCCTCCAGGAAGCCTCTGAACATTAGGGCAACTAAAGAAACCACCTAACATCTCCCTGAAAGCATTGACCTTTGAAAAGGCATTGAAAGTATGTATTGACACTGACTCTGAGGAGTTACATGCAAAGCAACTACTTCTAAATAAAGTTCCAATTTTGCGAGTCTAGGCAAACTATTCTGGCAGGCTAGCCAGCAGCCTACCCCTCCCCCCATTTTTCACTGCTTTCAACTTTTTCCTCTAATATTCTTACCTCCTCGCATTATCTGATTCTTCTCATTCACAATTTAGTCCCCCATACCCAACCTAGGCAAGACCATTGCTATACTACAAATGGCCACCAGGTGGCGCCTCATGAATTAACTCTCTATAAAGAAAGCTTTCTGATCTGTAATTTCCTACCCCATTTCTGTAACTTTTCTAATATACTAGCTTCTGCTCTGTAATTTCCTACATCATTTATGTAAGCTTTCTGTAACCTGACCCCCAGTCATGCTGTTCTTAGTCTCTTGATATACTTATCTATCACCTTTTCTTTTTTCCCCAAGGCATCCTGCTATCAGCGTCCTCTACTCTTACATCCTGCCTCTCTTCCTTCCTTCCTACCTCTGAATATTGACCAACTTTCTCCCAGCATCAGACTTACCTGTTGGTTTGCTCTCACTTTACTGATTGTCTTCCTCCACATTCTGCTCTCTTGTCTCTACCCGCTCCGTTCACCCTGCGGGCTCACTCCGCTCCCCTACCCTACCCCCAATTTCCACCCACCTCCCACTACCTCTACCTTTATACCCACTAAGCCACACCTACTTCCTCCCAAACTATCTTACCCCTCCCCTTTCTCTTCCTGTCCCCTCCCACCTTCTCTCCATACTCACATGACAACTTCTCCTCATCCTTCTTGAAACAATTACATACCTTACTAACACCACAACATGTTTCTAAAATATTCATCCCTCCCAATTCAACTGTTACTCCTTCTAAGCCTCACCTATATTTATTTTCTTACCCAACCTACTCTCATCAACCACTCTACTCACTTACATACAACCTTTCATCTCCACACATCAAAATCCTACTATAATAAACAAATCTCTCCTTACCTTTATCCCCTCAACAACAACCTATGTTTTCACTACAAACTAATCCTTCCTCATAAAACCATCTCACCCTCTCTATTCTCCATATCTCCCTCTAATCTTTCTACTTACTCCACTCAAACAAAACGACCCAAACACCTCTACTACCTAACTCAACTTCTAACTGCCATACTTTTATCTGGCGATATACATCCTAACCCAGGTCCTAACCACTCCTCTTCAAATTCTAAATCTATCCTATTCGCATCTCTTAATGCACAAAGCTTAGCAAACAAAATCCCTAACCTTCATGCATGGGTACACCATAATAAACCTGACATCCTAGCCATTTCTGAAACCTGGCTAAAACCCCACATAAAGGATGCCGAGATATTACCACCAAACTACTCAATCATTAGATCAGACAGAACCCACAAAAAGGGTGGTGGAGTAGCTCTACTCTACTCATCCTCCCTATGCTTAACACCTTATAACAAAGTCATTCCCCAGTTTTTTAATGCAGAACTAAAATTAGCTCATTTCCAGCTGAATAAACACAAATTTATATGTATAGCCTCTCTCTACATTCCCCCTGGAGATAATATCCCAATACTTGAAAACATCCTCTCCTGGCTATCAACTAACATCTGTAATGAAACTATAATCATGGGAGATACCAATATTAATTGGTCCTCCATACAGTCACCTACACACCCCCTCAACATCAACCTTTTCAACTATTCTCAACTAATCAACTCAATAACTAGGCCATCCAAAGACTTTTCAAGTGGCAACATCTTAGACTGGATTCTAGTCTTCCATCCCCATAACTACCCTGACAGTGGAACCCTTCCTGGCCCCCTCGGTGATCATCTTCCCATCTTCACTAGATGTCTTCTGACTCCCTTACAAGTTGCTCATAACTACATAACTACCAGATGCCATAAAACTTTAACCCGGAAGCTTTCTCCAGCACCCTTAAATCTATTAACTGGATTCCCTTAAAAACCCTACCACTTGAAAATGCAGTAACTCACTTTAATACTATCTTCTTAAACATCCTAAATAATCATGCTCCCTTAATAACCAAAAGAATAAAAAGGAAAGCCACCCCCTGATTAACAAAAAATACACTTACTACCATGGGACTTAGAGATAAAACATGGGCACAATACAAGCAAAACAAATCTACATCTAACCTCAATGAATACAAAACTATTCGTAACTTAGTAAAAAAACTAATCTCAATAGACCGCCAAAACTACTTTATCCAACTTCAAAACAATCATAAAACTAACCCACAAAAATTCTGGGCAGGTATAAATTCACTCTTAAAACCTGACACTATAGAAAACCCAAACCCCAGCCCAGATTTACAAGACATAGATCTTGCTACCCAATTCAATTATTTCTTCATAGACTCTATTTCCAAACTTACTTCTTCTTTTACACATAACAATGCACCTCCTACCCCCTCTACTCACAACCAACCTCCCCCTCCAACTCCTTTTTCTCATTCACCCCCACCTCATAACCAACCTTCCACTCCAACTCCTTTCTCTCATTCACCCCACCACAACTCCTCCCATTTTTGATTAAACCTACTCCAACTTCTACTACAAGAAAACTCCTACAGAAATTAAAACCATGCACCAATGCCCCTGACAGCATTCCCTCATACTTCCTCAGTATAGCTGCTGATGCCATTGCCCTCCCTATCAGTATCCTCATCAATCGCTCTATCCAAGAAGGATTAGTCCCCGAAACTTGGAAAAAGCTTACATAATCCCTCTACGCAAAGGAGGAAATAATACTAACATCTCCGATTTCCATCCCATAGCCATCCTCTCACCCATTTCTAAAGTCCTAGAGAAATGTATCCACCTTCAACTCCTTCCAGATCTCTTGGACAACAATCTACTAACCCCTACCCAACACAGATTCAGACCCCATCATAGTACTATGACAGCCCTCCTATCCTTCCTTGAAACTGTGAATAAAGCTAGAGAGTCTGGACTCATTGTATCTACCATTCTTCTCGATCTTTCTAAGGCCTTGGATACTATCTTCCATAACCTACTTCTTACTAAACTATCTAATCTAAACCTTTCTCTCTCTTCACTCAACTGGTTTAACAGCTATCTCTCCAACAGACAACAAGCAGTCAAGTGGAAAAAAGCTACCTCCTCCTTTCTAAATACCCCAAAAGGTGTCCCACAAGGTTCCATTCTGGGCCCCCTTCTCTTTAATATTTTCATTAATGACTTTTTCCACGCTATCCCTCAGGCTAATATTATTCAATATGCAGATGATTCCACAATCATCTGTGCTGCCTCATCCATCCCAACTCTTTTAAAGCTAACCCAGGATGCCTTCTCCACCACTGAAAATTGGATGAAAGACAACCATCTAGCTCTTAATGCTGCTAAAACCAAACTCATGATATTTCCTCCTTCAAAAACTACTAACATCGATCATAAATCATTCTCAATCTCCAGCCAAAATAATATCCCCCATGAGCTTGTATCAGAAACCAAACTATTAGGAGTCCAAATTGATGACAAGCTTAAATTCAATTCCCATCTACTACAAAACATAAATAAAACCCACCAAAAACTTGGCATGCTCTATTGTCATAATCGATTCCTCAGCTCAGCTACTAAGATTACTCTCTTTACTACATTTCTACTACCCTCCCTTCTCTATGGGGCACCTCTTCTTACTAACCTACAATCCTCCCTCAAAACCAAACTATCCTCTTGTTACAATAAAATTGCCAAATTCACCATTTGTAACAAATCATCAACCCACCACTGTGAACCACTCCACAGACTGAACTGGTTAGAACTACCCAACTACCTCTCCTACACCCAACTCACATATGCTCACAAACTGATTTTCCAGCCATTCCTCTGCCCTGCACTCTCGTCTACCTTTAAAATGCACCACACTCAATGACATCTAAGATCAAACAATCAAAACCTCATAGAAATTCACAGACCCCTCCACCCTCCTGGACAAAACCTCCTGTCCTTTTCACTAGCATGCTTATGGAACTCCCTTCCTCCCTCCATTCGTACCATTACAAGCCTCCCATCCTTTAAAATATCACTCCACTCTCATCTAATCTCCACATGGGAGTGCTCCTGCTCTCACCCCTCATACCCTACTCTTTACTCTAGTACTTTTTCTCTTCTTTCACTCCAAACACCAGGTAGCATTACTCATGGGCTACCAGTATACTGCTCTCACCCCTCATAACCTACTCTTTACACTAGAACTTTTCTCTTCTGTCACTCAAAATCCCAGGTAGCATTACACATTGGCTACCAGCATACTAACTCTCCTCAAAAAAAAAAAAAAAAAAAAATATCTATATATATCTATATATATATATATATATATATATATATATATATATATATATATATATATATATATATATATATATATATATATATATTGTTGTTCTTATAACCTGTGTTTTTAGCTCTCTCTACATGTTTAATTACATAAACTGTACAATGTTTAACCCCATGTAATGTATATGTATATCCTCATCTTTGTGTAATCTGTATGTGGAGCTTTTCACGCCAGGGCTCCATTGAAAACGGGTTCTTCAAGCCCAATGGACTATCCTGGTTAAACAAATGCAAATAAATAAATAAATAAGAGTCTGACATTGATGTGGACTCACCCTACAGTGTAAGATTAACTGCAGGCTATTACTGTTTTGTGGACAGCAGTAATTCAGATCATATTAGCACAATTCCACAACACAGACAGACAGACACACACACTGCTGTGAAATGAGAACCTCCTACCTATGCTGTCTAGATGGCACAGTTCTTAACACAAGTGCCACAGCAGTAGTTTGATGTTCATAGTGTGAGAGTGCACTTTATACAGGATGCCATCAGTAGGGTGTTGTAGAGAAAGTGATGGTGGGCGAAGGGTCTGACACTGATGTGAACTAAATGTACAGTGTAAAATTAACTCCAGGCTACTACTGTTTTGAGGACAGCAGTACTTAAGGTCATATTTGCACAACCACACACACCCACACGCATTGACTGATGTGAGATTAGAACCCCCTACCCATCTTTCAATCTAGAGGACAAAGTACTTAAAGCAAGCACCAATGCAGAAGTCTGAGTTTTAAGCTGTGACAGTGTAGTGCAGATATTATTAGCTTCTTAGTCTGTGACAATGAAGATATTGTGAAGTTGAAGATTTTGTGCTAATTCATATTTGTTGATATGAAGAAGCAAGGTCAGTATTTTGATCAATAATACATACATACAAACTGCAGACTTATGTCTGCTATACTGTTACTAATATATACTTCAGAACTGAAAGTGGCATGTACCTACCTGCCTTGTGTATATGAGACATACATGTTTGTGAAACAAAGAATAGACAATGAGTCATTCATGGATCATCAGGTTATGATGATGATATGTAAACCTTAATGAATGGTAGTGATATTAGCAATGGTATGTGGTCTTTCATGGTCAATAACAAAAAATACTTACTGTTCCAATGCAGGAGGGATACATAATTATGAAGTATGTGTGCCAAGGCTGTATGTGGTTGTATATCATTTATAAGTGTCAGTGCTGCAGTGCAGAGCCAACTGTGCAGAATGAAGTGGTCAATTAAACAACAGTTCACTGCTTTTCACATGAGTAAAGTAAGCAATTTCCTTGTAATGAAGTAATATAATGCAGTAACAATATTAATTTTGGTTCAAAATCTCTTTGAAAAGTGCAATATTGAGAAATATATTTGCACATTTGTTGGCAAAGTGTTAGCACGTGCCTGATCAGACTTTGATGTGTTTAACTTGGACTGTGAAGTACCAGTGTTCCTTTGCGCTCCCTGGAAATCTTTCCACAAATAAGAATCATAGAGGAAATTTTGTGATTCAGATTATATTTACAACAGATCGGTTTTATCTTCACATGTTGCATACTGATATGCTCAACAGGTTTTGTTATGACTTTCAACGTTAGCTGAAAACCTCAACTCAGAAATGAAGTATTGTGCTTACCTTACCCATTTGTGTGACAGTACTCTGTGAGCAAACAATGTTCTCTGCTGAAGGAAAAAGTTGAATATTACATTTGGTGTTACTTCTACATCACAGAATAGGCTTAGCAGTGATGTGAAGCATAATGGGGTGTATAGCAAACAGTCACCGCATTATGAAATAACACCCGAAATACCATTTATCATGACATGCTACAGTCACCGCATTATGAAATAACACCCGAAATACCATTTATCATGACGTGCTACAGTCACTGCATTATGAAATAACACCCGAAATACCATTTATCATGACATGCTACAGTCACCACATTATGAAATAACACCCGAAATACCATTTATCATGACGTGCTACAGTCACCGCATTATGAAATAACACCCGAAATACCATTTATCATGATGTGCTACAGTCACCGCATTATGAAATAACACCCGAAATACCATTTATCATGACATGCTACAGTCACCGCATTATGAAATGACACCTGAAATACCATTTATCATGACGTGCTAGAGTCACCGCATTATGAAATAACACCCAAAATACCATTTAACATGACGTGCAACAGTTGCTTGTTGCCAGACATCACACAACTGCTGAGCACTACAGCTGATAAAACAGTAGGGGCTTACAGAGATCAATATGCAACTCATTCACAGGAAAGACACTTATAAAAACGCAGTATGAGTTTCATGTAATAATGGATATGAACTGTTGTCTGTATACGAACTATTGTCAAGATGAAAAATTAAGTTAACAGACTCGATCATTATCTCTAGACCACAACAAGGAAATCCTACTTCAGATATCTCAAAATCACACCGTTGAAGGGGCAGTGATACCTTATGTAATCAATAGAAGATGTAGGTTTTATTCTTCAGGAAAATTATAGCAGACAGAAAATGCCATGACAGGATAATTGTATTCATCAGCCTAATGAATAGCCAACAGTATAAAGGGGTGAGATAGAAGGGGTAAAGCTGGACACAGGTATAGGGACACATCTGAAAGGGAGCTATTATGGATCATTGATATGTATCTTTGGGGAAAAAGAAGCTGTAGGATAGGCAAAAATGGATGATGACATGAGTTGAATAAGGCTGGTTTAATAAGTTGTCCTTATGGGCATGGAAGTGTTTGCAAATTATTTTTTGCAACAGTATTCAAAATATGTTCATGAAAAGTTGTTAATGGATAAAAGGTTAAGATGGATGTCATTAAACATATCATAGAATTATAAGATTGCAGTACAAAATAATGTGACATCCATCAGGACTTGAACCCTTGGTGCTGTGGCCAAAAGGATTCTTTAGGCAAGTGATTTATGTCAACGACCCACAGAAGAAGTTGCACTTTGGTACATCCAGTATTCAAAGAACTGCTAGAGTAACTGTTGCAAAGTATTTCCTTTATTCTGCCATTTACTCCATATTCTGATATCACAGCATGTTTAAGCACCTTTGCCCAAGGATAACCAGACTACTGTGGGTGATGGCAACAACTGACCAGGTTTTGTTATAGGACATAAGCATCCATTCACTGTCACTCAACAATGGTGTACAATGCCAATGTCTGTGCAGATGCTGAGGGAAAATAAGTGAAGGCTTACTTATGGTCCATTTCTGGCTCTGTGTGTTGTGAGTAATTCTAATTTTTGACCAGAATAAACATGTGAAAAAGGGGTTGATAAAAAAGTGGTGAAATGGTGGAGTAAGTAGAGAAGAGGACACAGCAGCAAGAATAGAGGAATTTTCAGGATGGTAGTTGGAAAGAACCATAGTTATCCACTTTTCACAACATAAATGTAGAAGTGTAGTGAGAGTTTGCTTATTTTGGACTGTCACCAAACCAAGGGTAGGTGACAACACCAGAATAATGTTCAACAGACAATTGTATCATATCAAGTGTGTCAAGAAGACACATAGGTGAAGTGGAGAGCTATGTATGTGTTAGTTTTTAGTTGGACACGTGCCCAGTTTTTACTTTTTTAATTTTCTTTCCAAGGGAGAGGACTGTTGGGGAAGGTGATGAGGAATTTGAGGGTCGGGAAGGAAGGTTAGGTGAGGAAGCAGATGCAAACATACCATCAAACAAGACATGCAAGGATGGTGATGGGCACAAAATACTGGGGGACACTATGATTTGGGATACATAGGGGGCATCAGAGGTGTACCCATGTCAAGCCTGAAAACAGTGGACTCTAGTTACCACTGTTTCCTGTTTCAGTGTCCTGTGTCAGTGCTTGACATGGAATTGTCTTGGTAATGCGATTAAGTACTTTTTCAACATGGCTAATTCGGGCAGTGAGGTCCCTTTCCATGATACCATCCACCAGGCCTGTCAGTTCTTGGTGGGTGACAAAATCAACAGCCCCACTAATATTACTCCTGTAGGCTACCAGGGCACTAGTTGCAGGGGAGGAGCTACCTGATGTGGTTGTGGCAGGTAGGGCAGAGATTGCGAAAGGAGTGCTGACAGCTTGGGACCCTGAAGTGCTAGGTGTTGGTGCTGCAACCTGTGGAGGGATGGATGGCCAATTTGCAGTGGTCGGTCATCCTCTGTGTTGCATGTGTTGCATGTTAGGTTTTGTAAGCAGACATGCATGAAGCAGAACATTTTTAAGCCACATAAATTATCCCCATAAAGAAAAAAAATGAGAGAGAAGGGGTGGGGTGGGACGAAAAAAAACAGGGATAATTAGATCTATGGCATATCACATGACTATAGAATTTCAGAAAATAAACATTATGGTTATCTAGTCTATACACCTTTGCCACATCTAGATATAATGGGAAAGTTTTACTCTTTTGCACCATTAATCAACTGCACAGCTTTGTGTAATCTGTATGTGGAGCTTTTCACGCCAGGGCTCCATTGAAAATGGGTTCTTCAAGCCCAATGGACTATCCTGGTTAAACAAATGCAAATAAATAAATAAATAAGAGTCTGACATTGATGTGGACTCACCCTACAGTGTAAGATTAACTGCAGGCTATTACTGTTTTGTGGACAGCAGTAATTCAGATCATATTAGCACAATTCCACAACACAGACAGACAGACACACACACTGCTGTGAAATGAGAACCTCCTACCTATGCTGTCTAGATGGCACAGTTCTTAACACAAGTGCCACAGCAGTAGTTTGATGTTCATAGTGTGAGTGCACTTTATACAGGATGCCATCAGTAGGGTGTTGTAGAGAAAGTGATGGTGGGCGAAGGGTCTGACACTGATGTGAACTAAATGTACAGTGTAAAATTAACTCCAGGCTACTACTGTGTTGAGGACAGAAGTACTTAAGGTCATATTTGCACAACCACACACACCCACACGCATTGACTGATGTGAGATTAGAACCCCCTACCCATCTTTCAATCTAGAGGACAAAGTACTTAAAGCAAGCACCAATGCAGAAGTCTGAGTTTTAAGCTGTGACAGTGTAGTGCAGATATTATTAGCTTCTTAGTCTGTGACAATGAAGATATTGTGAAGTTGAAGATTTTGTGCTAATTCATATTTGTTGATATGAAGAAGCAAGGTCAGTATTTTGATCAATAATACATACATACAAACTGCAGACTTATGTCTGCTATACTGTTACTAATATATACTTCAGAACTGAAAGTGGCATGTACCTACCTGCCTTGTGTATATGAGACATACATGTTTGTGAAACAAAGAATAGACAATGAGTCATTCATGGATCATCAGGTTATGATGATGATATGTAAACCTTAATGAATGGTAGTGATATTAGCAATGGTATGTGGTCTTTCATGGTCAATAACAAAAAATACTTACTGTTCCAATGCAGGAGGGATACATAATTATGAAGTATGTGTGCCAAGGCTGTATGTGGTTGTATATCATTTATAAGTGTCAGTGCTGCAGTGCAGAGCCAACTGTGCAGAATGAAGTGGTCAATTAAACAACAGTTCACTGCTTTTCACATGAGTAAAGTAAGCAATTTCCTTGTAATGAAGTAATATAATGCAGTAACAATATTAATTTTGGTTCAAAATCTCTTTGAAAAGTGCAATATTGAGAAATATATTTGCACATTTGTTGGCAAAGTGTTAGCACATGCCTGATCAGACTTTGATGTGTTTAACTTGGACTGTGAAGTACCAGTGTTCCTTTGCGCTCCCTGGAAATCTTTCCACAAATAAGAATCATAGAGGAAATTTTGTGATTCAGATTATATTTACAACAGATCGGTTTTATCTTCACATGTTGCATACTGATATGCTCAACAGGTTTTGTTATGACTTTCAACGTTAGCTGAAAACCTCAACTCAGAAATGAAGTATTGTGCTTACCTTACCCATTTGTGTGACAGTACTCTGTGAGCAAACAATGTTCTCTGCTGAAGGAAAAAGTTGAATATTACATTTGGTGTTCCTTCTACATCACCGAAAAGGCTTAGCAGTGATGTGAAGCATAATGGGGTGTATAGCAAACAGTCACCGCATTATGAAATAACACCCGAAATACCATTTATCATGATGTGCTACAGTCACCGCATTATGAAATAACACCCGAAATACCATTTATCATGACGTGCTACAGTCACTGCATTATGAAATAACACCCGAAATACCATTTATCATGACATGCTACAGTCACCACATTATGAAATAACACCCGAAATACCATTTATCATGATGTGCTACAGTCACCGCATTATGAAATAACACCCAAAATACCATTTATCATGATGTGCTACAGTCACCGCATTATGAAATAACACCCGAAATACCATTTATCATGACATGCTACAGTCACCGCATTATGAAATAACACCTGAAATACCATTTATCATGACGTGCTAGAGTCACCGCATTATGAAATAACACCCAAAATACCATTTAACATGACGTGCAACAGTTGCTTGTTGCCAGACATCACACAACTGCTGAGCACTACAGCTGATAAAACAGTAGGGGCTTACAGAGATCAATATGCAACTCATTCACAGGAAAGACACTTATAAAAAAACGCAGTATGAGTTTCATGTAATAATGGATATGAACTGTTGTCTGTATACGAACTATTGTCAAGATGAAAAATTAAGTTAACAGACTCGATCATTATCTCTAGACCACAACAAGGAAATCCTACTTCAGATATCTCAAAATCACACCGTTGAAGGGGCAGTGATACCTTATGTAATCAATAGAAGATGTAGGTTTTATTCTTCAGGAAAATTATAGCAGACAGAAAATGCCATGACAGGATAATTGTATTCATCAGCCTAATGAATAGCCAACAGTATAAAGGGGTGAGATAGAAGGGGTAAAGCTGGACACAGGTATAGGGACACATCTGAAAGGGAGCTATTATGGATCATTGATATGTATCTTTGGGGAAAAAGAAGCTGTAGGATAGGCAAAAATGGATGATGACATGAGTTGAATAAGGCTGGTTTAATAAGTTGTCCTTATGGGCATGGAAGTGTTTGCAAATTATTTTTTGCAACAGTATTCAAAATATGTTCATGAAAAGTTGTTAATGGATAAAATTTTAAGATGGATGTCATTAAACATATCATAGAATTATAAGATTGCAGTACAAAATAATGTGACATCCATCAGGACTTGAACCCTTGGTGCTGTGGCCAAAAGGATTCTTTAGGCAAGTGATTTATGTCAACAACCCACAGAAGAAGTTGCACTTTGGTACATCCAGTATTCAAAGAACTGCTAGAGTAACTGTTGCAAAGTATTTCCTTTATTCTGCCATTTACTCCATATTCTGATATCACAGCATGTTTAAGCACCTTTGCCCAAGGATAACCAGACTACTGTGGGTGATGGCAACAACTGACCAGGTTTTGTTATAGGACATAAGCATCCATTCACTGTCACTCAACAATGGTGTACAATGCCAATGTCTGTGCAGATGCTGATGGAAAATAAGTGAAGGCTTACTTATGGTCCATTTCTGGCTCTGTGTGTTGTGAGTAATTCTAATTTTTGACCAGAATAAACATGTGAAAAAGGGGTTGATAAAAAAGTGGTGAAATGGTGGAGTAAGTAGAGAAGAGGACACAGCAGCAAGAATAGAGGAATTTTCAGGATGGTAGTTGGAAAGAACCATAGTTATCCACTTTTCACAACATAAATGTAGAAGTGTAGCGAGAGTTTGCTTATTTTGGACTGTCACCAAACCAAGGGTAGGTGACAACACCAGAATAATGTTCAACAGACAATTGTATCATATCAAGTGTGTCAAGAAGACACATAGGTGAAGTGGAGAGCTATGTATGTGTTAGTTTTTAGTTGGACACGTGCCCAGTTTTTACTTTTTTAATTTTCTTTCCAAGGGAGAGGACTGTTGGGGAAGGTGATGAGGAATTTAAGGGTCGGGAAGGAAGGTTAGGTGAGGAAGCAGATGCAAACATACCATCAAACAAGACATGCAAGGATGGTGATGGGCACAAAATACTGGGGGACACTATGATTTGGGATACATAGGGGGCATCAGAGGTGTACCCATGTCAAGCCTGAAAACAGTGGACTCTAGTTACCACTGTTTCCTGTTTCAGTGTCCTGTGTCAGTGCTTGACATGGAATTGTCTTGGTAATGCGATTAAGCACTTTTTCAACATGGCTAATTCGGGCAGTGAGGTCCCTTTCCATGATACCATCCACCAGGCCTGTCAGTTCTTGGTGGGTGACAAAATCAACAGCCCCACTAATATTACTCCTGTAGGCTACCAGGGCACTAGCTGCAGGGGAGGAGCTACCTGATGTGGTTGTGGCAGGTAGGGCAGAGATTGTGAAAGGAGTGCTGACAGCTTGGGACCCTGAAGTGCTAGGTGTTGGTGCTGCAACCTGTGGAGGGATGGATGGCCAATTTGCAGTGGTCGGTCATCCTCTGTGTTGCATGTGTTGCATGTTAGGTTTTGTAAGCAGACATGCATGAAGCAGAACATTTTTAAGCCACATAAATTATCCCCATAAAGAAAAAAAATGAGAGAGAAGGGGTGGGGTGGGACGGAAAAAAACAGGGATAATTAGATCTATGGCATATCACATGACTATAGAATTTCAGAAAATAAACATTATGGTTATCTAGTCTATACACCTTTGCCACATCTAGATATAATGGGAAAGTTTTACTCTTTTGCACCATTAATCAACTGCACAGCTATGATATCATAAATTCAATTATTTATTACAGTATTGCCATGTTGCATACAATTTCAGCAGTTAATAGACTTAAAGTAAGACATGATGCATACATACCCAGTGACACTCTGAGGCATGATGACCTATTTTGGTGTGTCTCATGGTTTGGTGCACTGTCTTCAGCAGCTGTACAAAACCGAACAAGAAGAGGCATGAAAGCATACTGAATAACAGGCTGGGTACTGTATTCTATAGTGTTTACTACAGATGGGTCAGTATACTTACACAACTGTGGGATGTCAACAGTCCTAAACTCATCCACCAATCAGCTAAGGAGGTCCCTCCTGCACCATTTCAGGTCACTATAGTGGTGATGACAATTCTTTCTAGAGCATGGGATGCCACTTCCACCAGAGACAGTACAGTCCCTCTGCAGCAGCCTATAGCTGTAGCATTTCACAAGGAGTGCCACAAAAATCTTGGACAACAACCCCTGGTCTGTGCTCTAAATTTAGCACCATCATCTCCCAAACCAGCCATGCCTACAGAAGTCAAGCAGCAACCCTAAGTATGAATTGACACCAAATTCCAACCTTGCATTTAACAACTAGTGTGCAAACATGCACAGCCACACCAACTGTATTTGTACAATGGTAAACACACAGAGAGATTTGTATCAAACAGGTAAGATGGCAGTGAGATCTGCCATGTGTGATGCTTAACATATTCACACTTTTTTTTGTATGGTCAACAATGACAGCCAAAACGACTTGCCTTGTTATCATTTGTGTTTTGGATGTTAAATAGGATGAACTGGCACATAACTATCTGGAATTACAAATTGTAAAACTTTAACAGACCAATGTGGGGAACAAACCTAGGGAAGAAAAAAAAGAATAATTTCAGTCAAGGCGATTATTTGTCAGTGTTACAGCAGAACACCTTTTCAACCAACTTCATTACAGATAAACTGAATTCTGTATAAATGGAGATTTACTCCATGTAGGCCTGTATTTGTTTGAGTTTAGGAATTCCTGTCTAATGCATTCCCATGAAAGAGGCAGTAATGTTTGTCAATGCATGTTAGATGGATAATAGACCTTCAGGAGCTGATTAATACAGGTTGGGGCATGATACATACATACATATCTCATTACACGTGTCCTGTGTGAGGAGAGAAGTTAATTTTATTTTAACCTGGGTATTCTGCCCATCATAGATATGCAAGAGCATTTTTGTTAAATTATCAAAACTCAACTGCTTAAACAATTACACACACATTCAATTGTGTTGCATAAGTAAATCAGTAATGATATATGCTACTTACAAATATTAATTTATGGAAGAATTAATGAGACATGCATTGCAATAAACATAAATATGACAGTCATTTGTATGCAGTGTTGTTTATGGATGGCACAGTGGTGCAGCAGTTTCCTTTCAGCAAGAGGTTTTCCTGTTCAGTTATTGGCTGGAGTGCCTTCTGTGTGGAGGCTGCATGTCCTCCCTGCATTTGTGTGGGTTTCTTTCTGGTGCTCCAGTTTCCTCCCACATTACAAAGACATGTATCTAAAGCATTCCTGCCCGGGCCTTCATTGAAAATTGGCTTTGTTCCAAGTCAGACTCCCCAATAAACAAATGTTAAATAAATAAATAGTGTTACCTTCCTATTGAAAGTTTGTTAGAAATTGCATTCTGATAAACTGTGTAAAATAGTTATATGGATTTGACCCCTGGATCACCTGTGTTCTGTGTCTAAAGAGAATGCATTTACACCTTGTGCCACAGAGGCTACGTAGCAGATGGATGTTCTGCATGCAGCATTGTCCAGCATTTTGACATGCATCCATTGCCACTAAGCCTGATTGAGCTGCAGAAGGCTGCCCAAATAAAATTTTTCATATTTTTCCTTAAGGAGGTAAGCTTACGTGTGTGCTGATCAGCACTGAGCAAGTGCACAAGGCAAGATACAAGAAAACAAAGCTTATAAGTTTATGATGAAAGTGATTTCTACATCAGGAGTTACAATTTCCACAGTCCTTTCACATTGTATGGATATGAACCCCAGACTAACTGTGTTAAGGGGCCAAAGGTACTGCATTTACAGTTTCTGCCACAGGAACAGATATACAAAATGCGCATATCACTCACTAATTTGAAATACTGTGTATCGGTGCCAAACATATATGGGCTAATGAAAGTTACAGAAATGAAAATTTTCACTGTTTCCATCAGTTGTGAGTCCTGTTTACATCTAAGCAGTACTGAAATTCCACAGGGAAAAGTGCATACATAACAATTTATGTTCCACCAAGAAATCACAAGCTGCATTTTCACATCTGCTGCAAACATTACAAGCAGCATGTGGCTTAATGATACTTAGATGCAGTATAGAATTTTTTATCTTACTACTGCTCAGAGTGCTGTAGCAAAGCACACCCATGCCAGTGTGAAATGCGCTACTAATGGCAAGACAAATTATATTTTTCAGTTTCAACTTTGTGCAGTGGACTCTCATTCTTTGCTTTGTAATGTTGCCATTCATGAGTGCACGCTTCAAAATGTGCACAAATGAGGAACACAAAAATAAATAAAACAGAAAAGACAATTGTCAGTAGTAACAAATATATGGTAATACTAATGAAAAGGCAGGATTGTGAAGTTTCCTAGATCTATGTATGGTACAACCTGATCATATGCTCAGAGAATATGTATTAACTCTGTCAGACAGCACACTATCTGGAACCGAACCCTCAACTCAGGGCAATAATAACACATACTCTGTTGCCACCATCACAGGACCAGAAAATGTTACTTTTTCATTTGCTTGCACGTGTATATCAATGTTATATTGACATATACTTCACATTAATAATAGTCCACACTAGTTTAATGTCAGGTTGCCAATGCTGCCATCTACTTCTTTTCTTTATTTTCTGAATATCTTCCTCTCCTCTCAGCTTATCTACAGAAATGCAAAATCATGGCCATTCATTTGTATCTTTGTTTCAATGTGTAATATAGCTGACCAGCAGAGGATGGACAGTGTGCTCTTATGCTGTTAAGGTTATTTTCATAGCTTTCAAGGTACTTACACCTTTTTAATGTTAAGTCTACATTGCATGGTACAGATACTTCAGAGACAACAGTTACTTCATTATTGCTTGTTGTTGCCAAAGCAATCTGAAACAGTTGCAAGCCATTAGCAGCTAACAATTCTTATTTCTCATCAGTGCACACCTAGGGTGTGTGCACATAAACATGTAGCTGTCTACACCATGTTTACATCCACTACAAAAAGTGATTTTTTGGTATTCAGTAATGCTAATGATTTCACAGCTTATTTGCATCTTCACAGTACTCAGAGGGCTGAATCTACACTATAGAAAAGTAATGGTGTAGCTATAGAAGTGGATGAAGGAAAGACTGACTGGATACAGACAGCATTACTGATAGTTACTTGGACGAGTTTGTTTTACATATCACTGCAGTATTTCATAAGTTATGTTTGTCCTCTACACAAACTGCTTACATGTTGATGTTTTTAATTTGTTTAAATATACAATGGAAAAAAAATGTGATGTATGCAGTTTTAAAATGTCACTGCTGCTATACTGCACATATGGCAGTTCTTGCTGTGCTGTCCATGTTAGTTTGGTTACTTCACAGAATTGTGCTACAATTTGCTATAGCATGACTGCCTCAACGTTGTGGGTGATTCACTGCATAGGATGAGTGACACACTGGATCAGGCAGTGTCTGTGATGGTACATCTGCTGGAGGAGGGAAGGCTGGCACCCATATGTCTTTGATGTCACCCTTGTCTTATTGCACCCTCCACCCTCTACCCTGTAAGAATGATAATGAATGTGCCATGGTCTTTGTTTATTATGATTTAACTAACTGTTGCATACATGTCTGATGTGCAGAGTGGATAGGTATGAGACTGGCAATATGCTGATAGTTTATCTTCTTATACATTTGTTTGTATACTACATGTTCCATACTTACTTTGATATTGTTACAGCTGTGAGTCTTGTGCTTTGGGGCTGTCTCTGTCTGATGCTAGCCATACACAAACACTACATGCTAAGTAATGTTTGTGGACATCAGCTGGTATCACTTTTAATTTTTGTATGTGCTTAAGTTATGTGTGGAAGTTTGCTGCTGAGTGTGTGTGTATCATTTGCCTCTTACTTGCTGGTGTATGCACAGACCTTTGAGTCTTAGGTGGTGAGTCTGTGTGCCAACCTTTGTCTCTTAGTTAAGGCAAGGGTATATTATACATGCCTATGTCTGCTGGCTACCTTTGTAGCTGGATGTTCTCCTTCAGTTTCCTCGTCTGTATGTGCAGACGATGCTGACCCTGCCTGAGGTTCAGGAATGTGTGGTCCTGGCCCATGTTGTCCCTGTTTCAGCTATTCCCTCAAGATGATATTGTGCAACATGGCACAAACTGCTAAAATCTCTGCATAGGTACCTGGATCATACATGCAAGATACCTCCTGATGTGTTTAGACAGCAGAACCATGACTTCAGCATGTCAAACACACACTCTATGATGCTTCTAGTTTGTGTGTGGTCATCAAGCTATCTGTCTTCTGTGTGTGTGTGTGTGTGCATTTCTGGTGGTTGTCATAAACAACAGTTCCAATGCATAACCTGCATCACCCAGTAGATATCCTTGTGGAACATCATCCCTAGCAAACCTTGTGTAAAGTCATGAGGTGTGCCATATGTATGAGTCATCATAACTGCCTGGGTTGCCTTTACAGACACTGAGGATGATCCCCCTGTCATTACTAACAACCTGACATTTGATTGAGTAGAACCATTTTCTGTTGATGAATGTCCATCCCTGTTCACCACATGGGACTTTTATTTCTATGCGAGTGTGGTCTATGTCTCCCAAGACTTCAGGGAAGTATGTTACAGCATAGAATTCCTGCATTGCTCTTGCTATCTCTCCTCTGGTGTGCATGGAAAATAGATGCATTCCTTGCATGTTTTAGCATAACATTTAGATAATGGTGAAATATTCTGGAAGCTGAGGCCTATGACACTCCTAGTACATCCCCTATAGGTCTCTGGAATGTACCAGTAGCTAATATTCTTAATGCTACACATACCTTAGTTTCCACCAGTATGGGATCTCCTCAATTTCCCCTGAGTCTGAGGTAGGGGGTAGTAGAGGTTGTAGATTTCCTGTAGTGTTTCCCTATCAACCTTGTTTTGATCTACTATTTCAACATCATTCAGTCCATTATAGGTTTGAACACTTCTCCTTGGATGGGGTCTGTCAGCAACATCAGCAGCATAGATTGAAGCCTGTTGCGCATACACTTGCAAGACAACAGAAATGTCCCCTAACATTGCTTTTTTTTCTATATGTGATGGTGGCTGTATTCCATTGGGTTTTGGTGTTTATGGCAAAGGGCTACACCATCTCTACATTGTTACTTTGTGGCTTTCTGAATGGCTCTGGCATACTGGATTGGTTCATTAGCATGTAATTCAGCTGATTATGTTTCTTTTGCATACTTTGCTGTTTAACTTTGTTTGGCAGCTCTCCATGACAAGTAGACCTGTTTAATGAATAAAAAATGGCTCACTATTGTGTGTGCTTCGCAGCCCAATACACACAAGATAGCAGCGAGAAAATTAGGCGTTCATGAATCCAGACCATTATTTTTATCAGCAAGGCAATTTAGGGTTATTTGAAGTTTCAAGGCCTGGATCATACTACTCTTTCAGAAACATGATTTGCAGTAACACATCAAATAACATCATTATGTAAGTACATAGCTAGTACTACAAATGGGTTGCATGATTAAAAACAGTTAAACTAAGAAAAATAGCTACCCAAATCATTATTTTTGTTTGAATACTATTTAAGTGTTTTTGCATAGTTTTAATATCTTTTCAAAATGAATTATTACATGCATATGCAATCCACACAGGCAACCCCTGTCGTGGTGACAATTAATACTTTTATCAGTCAATCTATGTTTAATATCAAAGCTACTCATTCTGCTCAGCCCCACCCATGTCTATCCTGAAACCAAGGCAGCCACATGTACTTGGTTTCACATTGTGAAAAGATGTTTCTTCCTTTTCACCCACTCATCCAATACATCTTATTGTTCTACCACTCCTCCTTTCACTTTTTTCTATGTAACTCATCAAATTTATGAAAACTGGTCCTACCTTCCTCTGCCATTCTTACTAGATGATGTGTAGCATTGATCCTTCATTTATTGTACTTATCTCATTTTTCTATAGCTTTTCCCTTAGTAATAACACATCATAAATCATCTCTCTTTATTTCACTCTATATCAGGCACCCTTTATCCTAAATCCCTCGTTTTGACCTTCTACCCCATCTTTCCAGTGGTCTCCATAATATTTTCTTTTGTTTTACATATGTGTCTCCTATTCTCACTTGTCTCTCTTTTTAGATCCTACTGACTGCCTGCTATGAGGGACATCATTCTTCTAGTGTTATCCATTGTAGTATCTTAAATGTAATACAAAAAGGTGGAAGTGCTGCATGTCTCCATCTTCCAGAACCCTTCTCACTCTTACTCTCTCTCTGTCCTATAACCCTCACTCCTCATTCTCTTGATACTTCTGTTCAACCTCTTTTAGAGACACTTCCAGAATAATTTTTCTTCTAAAACATGAACATTATAGAATAAACTATCTTTTATAACATGAATATTTTAGCATATTCCCTAAGAGATGAAATGCTACTAGTGAAAACAGTCATTTGCTACCCATGGTTTATATGCCATTTTTACAAAAATAGTTTGGTAATTAACTTTGCTATTTTTCAACATGCATTCTGCTGCATTTATATAAGCTTACTTTTCTCTCTTTGTCTCTTCTCATTTGAATTTTTCTTGTCCCCAAACCCTGCACTCAGATTGTTAAGACAAGCCAGCTCCTGTGATTACACATGATTTGGCATTGCCCATTCTCAAACACATGGAACAGATGACCAGGTAGCGAGTGCACACACTTACAGGACTTAGTGTAGGACTTCCTACTTAAAATTTACCATCTGTTTAGTGCATCTATTTGCTGCTGTTGGATGTGCTTGTCCATATAATACAGGGTGTTTGCCCATAGTAGTAACATTGCTAGAATCTATTTATCTACATTTCTCTACCTTCCTCTTTCCAACAAATTGTTAGCTCCAGTGATTACTCTGATAATTTCTGTAATTTCCTAAGTCTTTTTTCTTTTCTTCTCTCAAAAATAATTGAAATGTTTCTGTAGTACATGAAGTATGTTTTACACATACATAGGTAAAGTCTGCTGATATCTTATTAACTTAGCCCTGCAGTGAAACCACTCTGGTCTTTTTCTTTTTTTGTATCATTCTGTTTTCGACTCAAATTGGGCTCCAGTCCATTCACCCTCACTGCACTTGAGCTCACTATACTCCCCTACCCCAAGTCCCAACCACCCCTCCCTCTCTACATTTATGATTTACTTAAACACTCCCCTTACAGCAGCTATGCCCTCCTCTTCCTACCTGACACACTCAATCAACTTACTTCTCCCTGCATCTTACTAAACCACCAAACTCTCCACCTCACTATACTTAACCTACTTCTCCCATCACTCACTCTACTCGTTGCACTCTAACTCCACTACTCCTTCCATACTCTGTTCCCCCTTCTCTACATCATCCTCATCTATAATCCTCACATTTTTCCTCCTCTTAACTATTGCAAAGTTTTGCTTACCCAAAATTGTACCCATTTTCTTCTTTATTTCATACTAATAACCTAGCTAACATCCACTACCCCTCATCACAACCCTTTCACAATTCCTTAACTGCCTCCTCCTCTGCATATCCACATCTTTACCCTTTCTTTGATCTCATCTTACATGCTTCCTTTTACCAATTCTATTATCAAATCTCCCACTCTTAGTTACCCAACATCCAGTGATGTCCTACTATCAACCAAGATGGTTGCTTCAAATTTAACACATCCCATTACCTTTTCTTTAAAAACAAAGTACTCACCTCCTCTCTCTATCTGCACAAAGCAAACTACAAGTTAAATATTAACACACTAAAAACAGTAGTCCAATCATACCTAAAAATATCTTTATATGGGGGAACATCACCCATACTCTGGCCCTGACTACACCACCATCACCCTTTATTCCTATTTCCAGTCCAACACTCCCTTAATATTATTTCCTGAATTATCAGCAGAAAGTTAAATAAAGTAACTGAAATTCATTCCTGGATCACTCAATAATTACCACAGTCATGAAACGTGGTTAAAACCCTAGGTAAAATATTCTTAAATTCTTCTCATAGGCTATAATATCATCAGCTCTGAGAAAATACATAAACATCAGGTGGTGTGGCCATCAACTGTTTTGTTCTTTCTTCCTTTTCTCTCACCCTCCAAAATTCCACACTGCAGAACTCCTTAGCTCATTTCTTTAAATAATCATAAGCAGCTATGCATAATTCTCTCTGTATTGTCCTAGGAATCAACATCCTTATTCTGAAATATATTCTCCACTGGATAACTAATAGTAAACAAAATGAAACAACTCTCCTTGGTTATGTCAATATTGTCAGCCAAAACCTTAAATCAGAGTATCCCTCTGCTAGCATCAGCCCCCACAATTTATAATTTCTCATAATCAGTTTAAGTAAGCTATCAACATTGACTCCATTCTTGACTGAATCTTGGTTTCAAGCCAACACCATCATTGTTCACATGGAATCCTCACAGACTCTTAATGACCACCAGCCCATCTATGTTCAGAGACTTACAACCCACCATCCTTACTAAAAATCACTTTGCAAAGAAACCAGTAACACACCAGATTTATCCCTGTCTAAAATCCATTAACTGGTCCTCTGTCTTTATCTTACCACCAGATGATGCTGTTCTTAGATTTAACACATTATTTCTAGTTATTCTTAACGGTCTTGATCCCTTAAGAAGGATGCAAATTAAAATCAACTACAACCCCTGGCTATCCCATTTTAGCAAAACTGTAATGCAAAAGAGAGAGATGGAGCTTTGACAGAATGGCAAAAATACAAAACCCTTGTTCATCTAGAAAGATCTGAAAGCTCAGTAAGAAAAAAGTCAATATTGCCAGGAAGCAGTAGTGTTTAGACATTCAAATTTACCAAATAAATAATCCAAAATTTTAGTCTTCAATAAACAAAATGTTATATTCTGGGATACTCAGTGCTCCAAACTCCTACCCCATCTCGTTCTCCCTCTTTGAAACTGCTCCTAAATTTAACTCCCATTTCATACACACCATAATTACCCTCACTCAAAATCCCTCACAGACAGTCTTACCCTGTAGAACCTCCCATTTCTGTCAATGCCACATTGTCCTTACATGTCTCTGTGACCTATATAAAACATTTATTAAGCAAACTCAAGCTCTGCTCTTCCTCTGCTGACAATCTCCCTACAGAATACCTCAAGTTAGTCTCTACTTCTATTGCTGATCTAGTCTCTATTTAAATAAATTGGTCCATACAAGAATAATATGTTTCATCTCTCTGGAAAAAAATCTACAGCATTCCACTTCACAAATAAGGTGAATCCACTGAAATAACCAACTTAAGACCAATTACAAACTTGTCTCCAGAGATAATAAATTAGTTTCCTCCCCCCTTCTCAGACCTCTCCAAAATATTTGATATGGTGTCTCATACCAAATTACTCTCAAAAATGGAAGCGCTGAGACTTAGCAACACAACTCTTAATTGGTTTTCTAGGTAACTATCAGACTAACATCAGTCAGTTAAATGGCTTTATGTTATTATTGAATTTCCACAAGGCACTATCCTAAGTCATTTTCTTAATAACATATTCAATAACAATCATCATGCATCCTACTAACAAGCCTCTCTTATATAATATGCTGATAACTGTACTGTCATCTGCACAGCTGAGAGTCTTCCTCACTTACAAACCATTACATAAATGCATTTTAGCCAGTTTCACTGGGGTTAATGTCAATCAGCATCACCTCAATCCTAAAAAAATACTATTATTTTTTCCCTAAATCTCTAACACACTAAAATGATAACTTCAAAATAACCTCATTAAACAGCACTATTGTAAAAATTGCTTCCCACACCTATATGCTAGGTGTCATACTAGACAATCAATAGAACTTTGACCACCACTGCATATTACAAATACAACAAAAACATAATATTCTCTACAAATAAAAAATAAAACTTTCTCAGCACATCCTCTAGAGTAATTCTTGCTAGTGCATACCTCCTTCCTTTTTACTTTATGCCTCACCCATCCTTATCAATATTCAAACCTCTCTAAGATCAAAACTGAAGTTATGCTATAATAACATGGCTATGTTCATCTCAAATCAACTTTATAATTCCAATCACAACTCTGCTCTTAAATAATTAAAATGGCCCTAACTACCCCACTACCTTAAGTATACTCAACTTCTCTGTGCTCACGAAATGATATATGCACCCTCAATCTGTCCAGCTATCACACAATTGTTAACCATTACCTTCCAAACTGCCTCCTTTGCTCCTCTGGAAAACAACTCCTTGCAATTTATAAACTTAAAATATCTGTAGGACATTGTTTACACTCCCAAACTGTGGCTAAATCCTGGAACATAATCCCAGTGGACATGAGATGCATACTTAACATTCATTTGATCAAGCACTGTTTAAAAGAATTCCTCTTGAAATCCTAACACTATACTTTTATTATACCTGGCTAAAACCTTTTTTTATTGTATTGATCTTATATATATATTTTTATTGTAAACTCTAACCTTTAATTTCTGTTATTATGATTAATATTATCTGTGTTTTCTTTGCTGTATGCATTGCAATTCTTCTTGCCATTTCATAATTATTAAATTGAAATTATTATTTCATAAACATTGAATGTAATGCCCCTTTGGCATGTATCTGTTCAGATACATGCAACAACTGGAATACCCACAGATATACTTTATTGAAAGAGTACTAGTCCTAAACAGCATGCTCTACATGGACTGACTCAAAGCCCTGTGACTATACTCAGTATCCTACAGACTGCTAAGAGGTGACCTGTGCCTGACATGCAAAGCATTTTTTGACCCAATACTAATTGTTTTACAGCATATCAAGGAAATCAAATGGGATCAGAAGTACTTAGTCTAAGTCTCCAAATCACCTCTCCGACATAATCAGAACAGTTTGGAGGGACAGGAGTATCTCACAGAGAATGCCACTGTTCTGGAAGATACTCCCCCCTCCACATAAAACAAAGCTCATCCTGTCCATACTCAGGAGCAACTTGGATCTATGGATGGCAAACAGAAAACTTAATCCAGGCCTGCCCTTGTATAGACTGATTCCATTTATTCATACTAAGAGTAATGCATCATTATCAACCAGAGCATGGGTAAGGTCAATCACTGACTAAATAGGATGTTAATTTGAGAATACAAAGGGAAATTGGCTAGACTTAAAATAGACCACAAGGGTAGCTAGCCTAGCACTTACCTATAAAGCTATTAATTATGTTAACAAATCACTTGTCAATTAAACTTTTCTCCTGGGCTCCTTTGAAAATGCTCAGTCGAGCTTTGTTGGTAAACAGAATTGAAATAAATAAATAGATTACTCATCCTCATAACTAATCCTCTTTTGTAACCTATTCCTCTAGACACATTTTCATTTTAGTCTACAAAAATATCCTTATTAAACTTTAGTATGTCCTCAACTGCAGTATCAGTCCTAAAGCACAAATACAATTTAAGAGTTTGGTTTATTTTAAAAATGTTATGTACTAACTTCAAACTTTCCTTTCAGTATAGAATATATGCATTACATTTTAAGTTATGTAACATTGCTGACAGAAAAGTAGACAGTGCCTTGCAATAGCAAACATACAGCAAAAATTAAACTGCAAGGACACACTGCAGATACTTGTGTTGTAGCTCAAGGCAGCTCATATCTTTCTGTCTTCCTCCATCAAATAGTCTTTCAGATAAGTGCCATGGCTTAAATTTGTCACTTTTGAAGCAATGTTGCAGTCTGCAATACTCTGTAAGAGTATTCTCAAAAGAGCTGCACATGTATTGTCAAAACTGTATTTAAGTAAAAATAAGTACATATTGCTGCCAGCATAAATTATTTAACAGTGAGTAGTTTCAGATCAATTAATGTTATAATCCACAAATAATTTCAAACATGGTGCTTTATGACTTTTGGTATTAGTTGCCAATTTTAGAAAAATGCATTAAACTGCAAAAGTTCCTGTAGTGGTTTTGTATGTTATCCATACACAGCAGGGACAGCTTGAAATGTAAACTTTAAAAAAAAAATTGCTCTGCAGTTGTGAATACTGTATACAGTACCACAACCTAATGAAAAAGTGTATATACATAATTGAGAGAATTGTGACAAAGTTAAAAAAAGACTGGCTTCATACACAAAAAAAGATGTTTTTTTGTACAATTTCTTCAAATGTGGAACACTATCTAGACACAATTTACCTGATGGTATAGTTTAGCATAGAAGTAAACAAAAAGCCATTCAAAATAAAAACTGTGATAACAATAGGTTTATAAAAGATGACTGTATTGCACCTCATTTTGACATATAAACTATTTTTTTAATTCTGTGTTTGTCTGAAATGAACAGAAGTGGGTTAATTTCAGTGCAAAGGTCAGTATTCCCTCTTATCAAAAACAGTTGTGTGCAGCTGCCCTCTAAGAAACAGAAAGCATACATCTGTAGTGCACTATGATTGCTCCTGTCAAAAGCTATTAGAAATGTTATCTGTTTATCTAGAAATGAAAGCAGCAAAACCACAACATAGGACACTTTTATACTTAAAAGCAACTTGCAAAACTGCAGCAAATACAGTCAGAAAACTGCGGTGTCCAAGAAAGAGATATATGAAAACAAGGAGGGAAAGTTTGTTTCTGAGATCTAAGCCAGCTGATACCCAGAATTCAGTTACTGCTCTTTGCTAAAAGCTAAGGGATTCTTTTGTTTTGCTAGCTCTTTTATCATGTGAATTGCACCAACCTGTGCTCTAAACAAAAAGGAGCTGATAGACATCACAATTTTCAACAATGGAGTTGAGTTAGAATGGACTAGTGGTTGCCCTAGTTTTAAATCCCAGCTCAAGTGTTTATATTTTTCCCGTTTGAATCAACTAACAAACAATACTTTCACAGTTCTGATTGCTAGCAGTACCACAGAAAATGTTAAATTCTTAGGGGAAAGTGCAGATTTTATTTACCATAGAGATATATATGCACCTAGTTAGTATAAGTCAGACAAAATTATAGGTACCATCACGTCATGTCCAGACAAAGCCCTCACTGCTTGTGTGTGTGTGTGTGTCAGGGGGAGAGGGGCATGTGCACACACATTTGTGTGGCATGTGCGTGTCTGTGTTTGGGGGTTTGTGTGCTAATGTTGCTCTTTTTTTCTTATTTTTACTGAATTTCATTCAGTTTTTGCACTTGTGATTCTGAATGACAATAAAGTTTACTTTGGCTTGACTTTTTTATTCACTTGTAGACCACTAAGAAGTGAAATGTTAAGAAGGCTGAACCAAGTTTTGGTAGTTTTTGTTCATGTGAAACACATTATCCGAAAAAAATTATTTTGTATTCAGTTCCTCTTTTCTGAGCTACACTGGGTGATCAACAGTTGATGACAAGTATGATATGGTAGGTATACTGTTACTGGCATTCAGACAAAACAAGATCATGCAGACGTAGTGAGGTACGCCACAGATGAGACACTGTTTATGGAATAATCTTATGAAAACTGGGCAAGAATGTAAAATTAGGGGAATTAGTCTGACACACAGACAGAAAACAAACACGCACACACACACACACACACGCACACACACGAACTGCATACCACATAAGATCCCAAAGCCAGCTGCTGTAAGAATCAGAGATATTGGGAATACAATGTGAGCAGAATGTTTGGTTTTTGACAGTCTAACAGTATAGATGGAGTGAACAACAGAGCAAAACAAGAGACAATGACTGCACTAAGAAACTGGTCTGTTTCTAACAGTGCTCAGTAAATGGGAACAATGGTAATAATGCACACAGGCAGGCCATAGTCACAGAAGCAATGTAATTGCATCGGTTGATTGTAAGTTGGATACAGGGCCGGCCTTACACATAGGTGAACTGTCTTGCCATTTATGCAGGGGTGCTCTTTCCCTGTTCATTTTTTATTTTTAGAGAAATGGTTCTTAACTCCCAAAAGATAAATAAATAACTCACCTCAGCATAAGAAAAAAAATGTGCCCAGGAACATCGGGCGATCCAGAGGATGGAGTATAGACCTTGCAAGTTCAAATGTAGGTGCACCTGAAGGAAGTGTTTTTTTTAAATATACATGAAATAAAATCAGGGACATTATGCAAAATTAGGCAAATATTTCAAGTAATGGCGCGGTGAGTTAGTGTTACTACCAGATACTTGATAATACATTCAGTTTTGCAATGTGGAGTGTGGAGATGAGGGAAGGTGTGTGGTGGTCAGATAAGCATTTTCACATTATTGCTGCAGTGATCAACCAAATATTTTGAGCAATATTTCTCTGGCTTTGTGGAGCAACTTGGATTGACATAGTCTAATATGTGCTAACTTGTTTGTATGGACTGTGGAGGTGAAACATTGCAGTCATCAAACATAGCTCTCAATGAATCACGGACAAATTTCAACAGAATTGCAGGCAAATTGCGAAATAATCAGGGACACTTTCAAAATATTAGTACTATTAATACATTGACAGAATAAGAAAATGTGAATTAATATGCACTATTTGAAATAAAAGAGGTCTTCAACTCCAATTATTGTCCTTATTTATTAATTGTAATTCACTACCTTTTCTACAAAAGCCATCACTTTGAGGAGGAATTGAAAGTGACAGGGCTAAAATCTGAGGTATGCTATCTGATGTCATGGCTATAACTATTGGGTGGGGGTTGGGATTGGCTGGATGACATTAACTGATCCCCTTGTCACTTGTTCAACTTCAACACTTTTTGTCTTAGCAGGATTAGTGTGCACTTGTGAGGTGTAAGATGTACTACTTTACTAGATAGCTGATATGCACAAATAGCCAAGGCATAATTGTTTTGACTATCTTCTTTGGAGGGAAATGTCTAGCTGCCTGCTGCTGGTTGCTGATTATTTTAGTTTTGTAGGACAAGTGTGATTATGAGTAGCAATATGCAGTATTTTAATGTGCGGCAACAGTTTCCTTGGAACAAGGGTGAAATACATGGTCATTCTCTTTTGTCACAATCTTCCATATGAACTGTACATAAAAGTAACTATACCTGCTTGGTGAAAGAAACTATCCCTGTTGTCACTTGTTCAGTTTAATACTCATCATTCAAACAAAAAGGAATAATGCATCACAGAATACCCAGACCCTCAGAAATTCTGGTGGCTGGAGGCCCCAAAACTCCAAGGTTGTAAAACTGGATTTTGACATGGGCTTAGTAATCACCTCTGCCATGAACTCCACCAAGCCTAAAAACAACCCTGCTTATGGATATACATAGGAATCTGCACATGTGTGAGGGGCTGGGACAATGCCATTTGTTTAACATTCCTCCTAAACCTCAAAGGTTACTGTATCTTGTATTGGGTTGGGGAAAGTGTGGTCATTATTTCTTTAACTTTCCTCACAAACTTCAGAAAGGTGCACAGAGGGTCATTATAACTTGTATAGGATCACTGTACTGTATCTAGAAGCAACAAGTTGTAAATATTACTGGAATTGCTACTTTTTTTTCATTTTCCACAGTCAAACAACTGGTCCATATATAGGTTCATAGGTAGGTACTAGGCTATCGGCCCAAGGGCCTACGTTAGCCTAGCCAACAAGGTTCCCTGGCTTATGCCACCCAAGAAAGTTATTTTCCTGTGTCCCTGTCAAGCAGAGCCACAGAAGTGATCCCCAAGGTGTATTTCCTATTTCCCAACCACTCATCAAGACTTTTCTTGAAGACTGCTAATGACGAGCTGTGCTTGACATAGCTGGGTAGCTTGTTCCAGAGTATGGGAAGTCTCTGGGACAGGAATCTATCCCTCCAGCATGTCCTGTTTATTGTGTGACAAGGTTTAGGTCCCTAGAGCATGTAGCTCCAAGGGATTGGGATTTCTTTAGGTTTAGCATGTCCAACAGCTCTGGGTTTGACATAGTTTTATATGTTAGGCAGAGATCACCTCAGGGTAGGCGATATGCGATGGAGTAAAGCTGGAGTTTTTTGAGACGGTCTGCGTAGGGCATCTGTATGAGGCCAGTAATCCTCTTTGTGAGGTATTTCTGTGGCCTTTCCAGTTGTTGTAGATGTCTTGTGAGCTACATACCAAAAGGGGCATTGTACTCTATAATGGGTCGAATGAGTGATGAGTAGAGGGTAACAATGACCTCTTTTTTCCTGGATGAGAACACTTTTGTGATGAGGTGTGCCAAGTAGAAGGATTTCCTGGCTACTGTGGTGATGTGATTATCAAAGGAGAGACTACTGTCCACCTGGGTCCCAAGGTCTCTTATCACACATTTGGCATTAAGTAGAATGCTGCCTATGTGGTAGTTCATGGGTACAGAGTTTTTACCAAGGGGGATGACAATGCACTTTTTGGCATTCAGCTTGAGGCCATGCCTCTGACACCAGGCATCTGTCTCAGTGAGGTCCTTCTGTAGGATGTCCACATCATTTGGGGACTCATCTATGGCTCCTAGTTTGCAGTCATCTGCAAACTTCATTAGCCAAAGGTCTTCTGTCTTAACCTGTATTTCAGAGAAGTAGATACCAAACAGGAGAGGTCCCAGGACTGAACCCTGTGGTACTCCACTTGTCACTGGTTTGAAGTCAGATTTGGAGTCTGCAACTTTTACAGTGTGGGTTCTGTCAGTGAGCTAGTTGGCAACCCATCTTGTGACGTAGGGATTTATACCTAGTTTAGTGAGTTTAGCTATAATTCCAGAATGGGGGAGGGTGTCAAAAGCCTTGGCGAGGTCAAGATAGGCTGTGTGAACCACCTTACCCTCGTCTACGGCTTTTGTGACTGCCTCAAACAAGTCGATCAGGTTCAGGAGGCATAATCTGCCTTTTATAAACCTGAACTGGGTGGGGTCCATAGTTTGGAGGTTACCAATGTCTTTGTTTATGAGTTCCATGATGATACGTTCCATGGCCTTACAGCCCAGACTCGTCAGGCTAATGGGGTGATAGTTCCCGGCATCAGTGTTGACTCCCCCTTTGTGTAGTGGGATAACTGTTGCTGTGTGCAATTCAGTGAGCACAAAGCCTGACATGAGGCTATGATTGAATGTGGTGCTTAGGTGGGGAGCAAGTTCGTTCTGAAGTTCATGTAAAATGCAGCCTGGGATGTTGTCCGGTCCCAAGGATCCTGTGTTTTTTGGTTTTAGAGAGTGCAGCCTTTACCTGCATAGTTGTGATTACAGGGAGTCTGCATTCTTCCTATATAGATATGTGCCCTTTAGGGAGTGAGATTGTGGTAAAGTTAGCACTGAACCTATCTGCCAGGATGTTAGCAATATCAGTTGGTTCTGTAATTTTTGTGCCGTTGTGCTGTAACTCAGATCTGGGTGCTGCCATTGAGATTCTTGACATAGCCATAGAATGCCTTGTGGTTGTTCTTAGAATTAGTGGTGATTTTTTGTGTAGCTAGCTTTAGAGGATCTTATAAGGGATCTCAGATTATTACTGAGGCTGACCAGGGAGCTCCTCCACTCATGGGATTTTACTCTCCTTTGCAACAGTATCTTCCTTTTGTTGTAGAGTTTGATTATGGCAGGAGACCACCAGATTGGCTTCTTTTTTTGGAGGATAGCATCTTGGTTCTGTTTGGGATAGCGCGATCCATGCATACGTGTAAGTGCTTATAGAGTGCATTTGTGTAAGATTCAGCAGTCATAACTGTATTGTCCATCTGAATGGGTGTCATGAAGTTCACCACTTCTGTCTTAAGAAGCATGAAGTTGGCTTTGGAGAAATTTTTTACAGTGGTTTCCTTAATGAGAGGTGGGGGCAGGATGTGGATATCTAGGGTGATTAGCTTATGGTCGGATCTGACCAACGAGACGTTGACTTCAGGTGTGGAACACTGGTCACTCATGTTGGTAATGACTAGGTCTAGGATATTGTTGCCCCTGGTGGGGGTGTGGATAAGTTGATCCAGGGTATTGGAATTTACGAGTTCCAGAAAGCGTTGAGCGAAGGAGTTGGTACATGAGTAGTTTTCCCAGTTAATGGTGGGGTAGTTGAAATAGCCCATTATTAGGGTGTTTGGTTGAGCCCTAATATTTTCCAATATATCAAGAAAAGAGGAGTGGAAATCCTGGGGCATGGTGGGGGATCTGTAGCAAGCTGCAATTTGGATTGCAGTTTTTACCAGACTTAGTTGCACTTGGATAACCTTGATGCATTATGCTGAGCAGCTAGCCTGGGGGTGTGGATATCCTTAAAGAATATGGACACACCTCTGCCTTTGGTGTTCTGGTCCAGGTTAGATGGCTGAAAAGTGTGATATGAGTTATAGCCTGGTAATGCAGGGGTGCTGTCTGGAGCCTTGAATCAGGTATCAGTCACTGCACAGATATCGATGTTCTCCATTTTCAGGAGTGCCTCGAGGGAGTGCATTTTGAGATTTAGACTTCTAGCATTGAATAGCATTACCCTCAGTTTTTGCTTGCTTGTTCCTGTTACAGTGGTGAATTTGTCATTTAAACCTTGCCTAAAAAAGGCAAGAGAGGGTGGGCAAAAGCCTTAGCCAGTATCTGGAATCCCAGGGGTAACAGGTGCAGGCCATCTCTGGCAAAGCATTGTGGTCTGTCGACCATGTCGTCCCAGGCAGACCAATACTGGATCCCCTTAGAATGATACCAGAAGCTTAGTCAGTTGTTGAAGTCTATCATTTTGACCTTGTACTGCAGTATTATTCTGGGTGATGGCAGGATGCTACTCAGGGCTAGGGTCATACCTGCCTGGACAACAAGATTGGAGAGCTCTTCCATGTCTCTTTTCGTGTAGTCCAGGGAGGTATGTCTCAGGTCTTTCACACCAACATGGACAATGACAGAGTTATATTTGTACTTGTTGTGGAGTGACCTGAGTTTGTGGGTTATGTGGTGGATTCTGGAACCCGACAAGCAGCATGACAGTAACCTTCTCCTTGTTTAGCCTGGTGAGTGGGACATCAGTGTGCCTGACTATAGAGTCACCTATGACTAGTGTGTTGGGTACTTTGTTTTGCCTTATGGGCTGTGGTTGAGTGGCACACTAAGTCTTTGGGTTATGTGTTATCTGGGTTGTGTTGGGGGGGTGGAGGTTGCTTGTGTTTCTGCTTTGGAGGTCTCTGTTGCTTGAGCAGAGTATTATTGAGAGCATTCATGAATGTTTTTGTGTTTCTATGTGTGGATTTTGGTGGTGTAGGTTTAGTGGGACTATGTGAAGAGTGTAGTGTTGTGCAAGTGTTTACCTTCTCCTCTTGACTGTCAAGTTCAGTCTTGGTTGGAGGAGCTTTACCTGCAGTTTGGCTAGATAAGTGCATCTCTCACAGGTTGTAGTGTTGGGTGGTAGGAGGATAGGGTTGTCTGTGTACATGAGGCAATGGCTACATTGCCCTAAGATGCCCAGATTCATCAGATAGATAGGAAAGAAAACTGGGAGCTGATCCTTGGACATGCCTGAATAAAAAAACTATTTCCCTCTAGACAAGTGAGGAAAGTGAGTACAAGAGCTGTTTTTCTCCAAGCAAGTGAGGAAAGTAAGTACAAAAACTGTTTTCCTAGAGGTAGGTGCCTATATTATGGGGTAGAGGCAATAAGCATGGTGTTTATATATGTCTGACAGTAAATATATTACAGTCTGCTTGTGTATTCATTTTATCCCAGTCTGTCCACAGAAGGGTACATAGAATGTGGTTGCCTTTTTGGAGTTTGGATGAGGAGGCACACTGTGTCAAAATTTGACAGCAGCTTGAAATATGACTGCGAACATTTAAACCTTAATTTTCATCCCAGTTTAACACCAGAGGGGGATTCACAGAAGTGACTACCAATTCAGAGGTGGGGGTGCTGTTGGGGGCAGGTCTATTTCCAAATATATGTATCCTCACAAGCATTTACTTTCACAAGTTCATTGTGAAGTGATGGTTGGTCAGCTCTGAGCATTAAAAGTTGGATACAACTGTGACATCCCTGCTCTGGGAAAGGAATCAAGGAGCTTCAATCCTCACCAATGACACCAGTGAGGTCACTTGGAACAGAAACAGATACGCACAGTATTTCAATTCAGCTCTCTGCACCAAGCACAATTTTCCTTAAGAGTACAAAGGGAGCAGACTCAATCCTGGGGCTGGGTTTCTCTCTCTTTCTCTCTCTCTCATTCACTCCAAGCCCCAAAATAAGACTCCCTCCTGACACAGCTATAGGGTTAAGTCTCCTGCTGAGTGTTTCAAGTCAAGTCCTCCACCACTGTCTCTGTGAAACCAGTGCACTGTGCCCCTGCTCCAAGTAGTGACACACACTCTTTGAGATTTGATTTTCACAGACACACACACACACACACACACACACACACACACACACACACACACACACACACACACACACACACACACACACACACACACACACACACCTGAGAAAGGCTGGCACAGATTTACCAGTTATGCCCTCTTTCCAGATTACAAGGTAGATACTGCCACTGGAACACTCCAAAGCCAGCTACTCTAAAGTTTTTACAAGGGCACCCAATTACACTGAGTAAAATTACTACTGATACAAATGGTAGAATTTGACCAAATGTAAGGCTTTCAGGGGTGGCTACAGTGTCACCAAATAAATATAAGGACTCTCAAAGGTTAAAATATTCTCTAAAAGACCAGCCATAATGAATGTTTAAATGTCTTTGATAAATAAAAGAACATGAAAATACTAAAATATCTATTTACAATAAACACCATAGTTTCAATCACTGGAAATATTAAAATAATACTGATGGAAATATACAGAAAAACAATACTTAACTAATCTTACTATGTTTTCCTGACTGATCTGAAGAATTACTATCCCCTAGTTCATTTTCTAGAGCAAGGCAAGATGATGTGGGTGAGTGGTCCTTCTTTGTCAGGTTTTACAAACAGACTGCACTGAGACTTCTTTTTCATCTAGTATTAAAGCATCAGTTCAGTGCTAGATTACAGAATGACATCACATACATCTGGTCATCTGACTTCTGGTTCCCACACTACCACCTTTACTAGAAACTGAACCAGAATATAGTACATATGTGTTATGATACACACACGTAGAAGCTTATAGCATCTGGACGGTATAAGACAATTTCAAAAACATCTATCCTTCCAGGGTAGCACTTAGTTCACCCCTAAGGACAATACAGTAGGATTCCTAGTCCTGTTTTACACATACATTTTGTCTCTGGCTGCAATCAGAACTGTAAGATACAATTGTTATGGCCTAAACCAGATAATTTAATTTCAGACTATTTTTCAAAGTTAGCTAAACTGAGATTAACCTCTGCTCTTCCAGTATCCTCTGTTACAATACATTCATTTCAACAGTTACAATTCTGTCTGACATACAGGTGTATTTCTTTTCTGGTACACTTTTAACACAAGCAGCTTTACAAATACATTTTCAGCACAAGCACCTGTACAACTCAGTTTGATACAGAAATGACATATAACTCTTCACAAAACTCCAGTTAGCTATGCTGGCATATGTTACACATCCACTGTCCTACATCTCCTGGTATAGCTGGCACTACCTCACATTATAACAGCAACTTACAAAGGAGGAATGAATTTCTTTTCCATATGCATGACTTTTGTTCAGGCCATAATTAGATTAAAAGGGTGGAAAAAGCTTTAAAATGCACCTCAGAGCATCTATACACTTATGACTTTTGAGTGCTTAGTGCCCCTAAACTCCCAGCTTAATTTAGTTACTATAGGGTAGTCTTTGTCAGTTAAGATATACTGAAAGGATGCAGGAAAAGGCAGAGCTGAAGTGTAAAACTGAATTTCATTCCATAATCATGCTTTTTGTTCAGGCAATCATTGTATGGAAAGGTTGCTTGTAAAACAATAAAATGCATCTCAGGGCATCTAGAAACCTTAAGGGCCCCAGACCCCTGGCTTAATACAATTGTTTCCTCCACAGCTGTCAGTGCGCAGTGTTGCCTAGATAGAACATGCTGGGTGACTCAAGGAACTGCAGCAAGAGTAAATTACTGCAGGAAAAAAAATAAAGATTAAGACAAACTGTGAAGTAAGAGAAAAAGAAAAAAAAATAATCTGGATAATGTGAGTAGGCCAGGATGGGTTGAGCATGGAGCCTTTTCACCTCAGACATCAGTTTACCTAAGGCCAGCCCTAGCTGTATAGTTAATTTGGAAGGAGGTATAAGAAATTGCTAAGTAAAGATCTTATATCCCCCTGTTGCTGCCATTCAGTCCACACCTCATATCAATTTAATCTCAGACATAGATTTCCAAAGGATAGAAATTCATCACTCACAAAATGCATTTGCTAAGTTTGCTTATACTGCTATACATTCATACATGTATATATACTTATTGAGTACTTCTGCATATATAAATACTGTGCATATAAAAATCTGTATGACTATAATTTTATACAGTTGTATTCTTTGTAATTGCTGAGGAAAAGGGCCATTTCATTCAATGATTTCTTTTACAACTGTAGGAAACAACTAAATGAAATATTGCCATGCATCTCCAATAACAATACTAAACACATTTTAATGTGGTAACATCTCATTCAGCACTTAGGCTAACACTTTAAAGACTGCTGCAGAGCATGTAATAAAATTAGTTTAAATAATTTTACAAAACATGTACAATCTCCTTAAAATGAAGCTGTCAATGATCATCATCTAATAAAAATAATTTAATCAATATATCATAAAACACTATTCCAACAGCATTGTTGATTTAACTTATTGGGGCTCAGGTACCATACTTTAAAATAAGAATGTCCCTTTATATAACAAATCCTGTTTAACATCATATGCTTCCCTGACTGATTCTAAAACTTGCTCTAACATTGAACCTTGTAAAATTCTAGAAGTACATCATGAATTTTATATGCATGGCTAGGTAATTGATTCATAAGTATTTCATTTCTAGTATCACTCAAGTGTTTCAGCAACCTGATTTTAAAATGTTCTACTTATTTGATCCATATATATATATATATATATATATATATATATATATATATATATATATACACAAAGTCACAGAACTATCTTAAGACATAAATCATTACATTTTATGTTGATACTATGGTTGCTACCTTTAGAAGAGGCAAAAACCTAATAACCTCCCACCTTTGGTTCCACACTTTGTCCCACCCATATCAATAAGTAAATATATATTGCTTCTCTTTCAAAGTTAATAATCATACTAGCAACAATTTTGAAGAAACAGTAACTATTATCTAGGATAAAAAAAAAATAAATTTACAAACTTGTTGCAGATGTTGAAATATATTTGTAATATTGTTTTTTGCAACAGGTTATGTTTGCTGAAGCGATTACATTAAATAAGCATGGGACTCTGAAAATCTTACTGAGGAAATGAGGACAGTAAGAAGAATGTACAATATTTGTCAGCTGTTCCCTATGATATAATATAATTTTTCTGATTCCTCATATTCCTCATATTGTTCATATATAAAATGGTATTTATTTATTTATTTATTTGACATTTGTTGACCGGGTTTGTCTGACTGGGCTGCTGCAGTTTTTCAGCAGAGGCCACAGTTAGTACATATGCAAAGTATAGTACAATATAAAGGTAGTTAGTAGTTAAACATTAATAATAAAATAGGTCTACAGTTGACAACATGCAGAGAAATCAGCACATAGTTTAGCATTCATAATGTAAAGGCATCAAGGCTATATACAAAAATTCAACAATGTAATCAGAAACATCTTCATTACAGAGCAAAGTGTGTAAACATCTGACCACTTTTCAATAAGTTTTAGAATAATTTAGTCTGGAACATATAAGAGTGGACTGTTAGAATAGGCAGTCAGTTTCTGAAGAAGTAGTCACATGAGCAGTAGAGAGTATACAGTTAAGGAGGGTGAAGATTTTGGTAGCAGATTTGAATTGTTTTGATTGTTTAATACTTCTAATATCCAGGGGGAGTTTATTCACAAGTGAGGACAGGAAGGTAGCTATACAGGTTTTGTTTGATTTTGCCTTTAGATTTATATATTTGAAGTAGATTTTGGTCCGAGCTTCTGAGAGTTCTGTGAGGGGAGTAGAGGTTTAGGATGTGAGGAGATGTTGGGACAAAAGAAAGGCAGATAGAGGATGGAGTAAATGACCTGAAACTAAGAGAGAAGAAGTTGGTGGGAAATTCAAGCCAGTTCAAGCTGGTTAGAGAAAGACAATGGTGAGATTTATAGGTTTGATTTGCAACTCCATTATAGGTAGTTTCTAATTTTGTTAAGAGATAATTATGAGGATTTGTGAGCTGTAAAATAGGCAAAGGAGAAGGTAGGCATGGGACAGGGAGATTCTGGCTTTGTTAGTCAAGAATTTATTTTATTTCTGTACAGAAGACCAAGTTTTTGGTGGTTTTCTTTAATGCAGTCATGTACATGGAGGTCAAATTTGAGTTGGTCATCTATTGTGACACCAAGAAGCTTAGTGCTGGATTCACCAAAAATGGGTGTGTTGTTTTGAGACAAGATAGAGTAGGAAGATTTGTGGTGATTAAGGGTTTTTGGTAAAAAAAGCAAGAGTTTTGTCTTGTTAGGATTTAAGATCAGCTGATTCTTTGAAAGTCGTTTTTTCAATGGATATGAAGGATTTTTCATAGATTCATAGGTTGGTACTAGGCTATCAGCCCTAGAGCCTATACAAGCATAGCCATGACAATTCCCTGGCTATTTCTTCCCACAATATTTACTTCCCTGGACACCTGTCTAGCAGGGCAACTGACGTGATCCCCGGGGTGAATTTCCTATCTCCCATCCAATCGTCAAGGTTCCTTTTGAAGAGGGCCAAAGAGGCGCTCTGCTTGACATGTAAGGGCAGTCTATTCCAGAGTCTGGGGAGTCTCTGGGTCAGGAACCTATCCCTCCAGCATGTTTTGTTCATTGTGATGACAAGGTTAGGATTCCTGGAGTGTGTGGCTCTGAGGGATTGGGATTTCTTTAAGTGTAGCATGTCCAACAACTCTGGGTTTGACATGGCCTTGTATGTTAAGCAGAAATCACTTCTGAGTAGACGATATACGACAGAGTGTAGCTAGAGTTTTTTTAGATGGTCAGCATAAGGCATCTGCTTTAGGCCTGTGATTCTTTTAGTGAGGTATTTCTGTGGCCTTTCCAGTTGTTGCAGATGTTTTGAGTGGTACATACCAAATGTGGCGTTGTATTCTATAATGGGTCTAATGAGAGATGAGTACAGTGGGACAATGACCTTCTTTTTTCTGGACAGAAAGCCCTTAGTGATGAGGTGTGCCCCATAGAAGGATTTCCTGACTGTTGTGTCGATGTGGTTATCGAAGCTGAGATCACTGTCCACCTGTGTCCGTAAGTCTCATCACACTTTTGGTGTTTAGTGTACTGCCACCTATGTAGTAATTCATGGGTACATGTTTTTCCCCAAAGGGGATAACTATACATTTCTTGGCATTGAGCTTGAGCCCATGGCTCTGGCACCAAGCATCTGTTTCTGTAAGGTCCTTTTGTAGAATATTCACATCATTTGGGGATTCAATAATGGCTTCCAGTTTGCAGTCATCTGCAAACTTTGTTAGCCACAGTCCCTTAGCATTGGCCTGTATTTCAGAGAAGTAGATGCCAAACAAGAGCAGTCCCAGGACTGAACCCTAAGGTACACCACTTGTCACTTGTCTGGAGCTGGATTTGGAGCTGGCTACTTTTACAGTGTGGGTTTTATCAGTAAGCCAGTTGGCAACCCATCGAGTGATGTATGGATTAATGCCCAGCTTAGTAAGTTTATCTATGATTCCAGAGTGGGGGATGACGTCGAAGGCCTTACCCTCATCCACAGCTCTGGAGAATGAGTTGAAGAAGTCAGTCATGTTCAGGAGACAAGATCGGCCCTTCACAAACCCAAACTGGGTGGGGTCCAGTGTTTGAAGGTTGCCAATGTCTTTGTTTATAAGTTCCATGATAATACATTCGATGGCCTTGCAGATCAGGCTCATCAGACTGATGGGGCAGTAGTTCCCAGGATCCAAGATGGATCCCCCCTTGTGGAGTGGCATAACTGTAGCTGTGGACCACTCAGTGGACAAGAAACCTGAGGTGAGGCTATGATTAAACATGACACTTAGGTGAGGTGCCAGTTCTTTTTGTAGTTCATGTAGTACACAGCCCAGGATGTTGTCTGGTCCCATGGATGCTGTATTCTTAGCTTTGGAGAGTGTGTTTTTTACCTGTCTGGCCATTATTACTGGAATTTGGCAATCTTTTAGTATTGAGATGGGCCCTTTAGGGGGTGAGAGGGGGGTGAAGTTGGCACCGAATCGATCTGCCAGGATATTGGCAATATCCTTGGGATCAGTATATTTTTTCTGCCATTCTGTTGTAGCTCAGAGCAGATTTGAGCATTGCCATTTAGATTCTTGACATAGTTATAGAATGCCTTGTGGTTGTCTTTGGAATCTTTGGCAATTTTATTTTTGTAACTGGCTTTGGAGGATTTTATGAGGGATCTCAGCTTCTTACTGAGGCTGGTAAGGGAGTTTTTTGCATCCTGGGATTTTCCTCTTTTCTGTTGTAAAGTATGTTTATGGCAGGGGACCACCAGATTGGCTTCCTGTTGTTGGAGGAGAGCATCTTGGTTCTATTTGGGATGGCACAATTCATGCATGAGTGGATGTACTCATAGCCTGCCTTAGTGTAGGATTCAGCAGTCAAACTTTCAGTTCCCTTCTGCATGGGTGTCATGAAGTTTGTCACTTCTAACTTGAGTAGCATGAAGTTGGCTTTGGAGAAGTTTTTTACAGAGGTTTTCTTACTGGGGGATGGGGGAGGGATGTGGATGTCAAGGATGATTAGCTTATGGTCAGAACTGACCAATGAGGGGGTGACCATAGGTGTGGAGCATAGACTTCCCATGTTGCTAATGACCAGGTCTAGGATATTGGAGCCCCTGGTTGGACTATGGATTAGTTGATCCAAGGCATTGGAATTTATGAATTCCAAGAACCGTTGGGCAAAGGTGTTGGTACATGAGTAGTTTTCCCAGCTAATGGCAGGGTAGTTGAAATCACCCAGTATTAGGGTGTTTGGTTGTAGCTTAATATTTTCCAGTATATTTAGAAAGGTGTAGTGAGAATCTTGGGGCATGGTGGGGGGATATGTAGCAAGCTACAATTTGGATTGCAGTCTTACCTAGTGTTAGTTGCACCAGGAGAATTTCAGACGTATTGTGTTGGGCAACTAGCCTGGTGGTGTGAATATCCTTGGTGAATATGGACACTCCTCCACCTTTAGTGTTTTGGTCCTGTTTGGTGGCCGAAAAGTGTTGTAAGAGTTGTAGCCTGGTATTGCAGGGGTGCTCTCTGGAGCCTTGAAGCAGGTCTCAGTTACCGCACAGATATTAATGTTCTCCATTTTTAGGAGTACCTCGAGAGAGTGCATTTTGAGGTTTAGACTTCTAGCATTGAGTAGCATTACCTTCAGATTTTGCATGCTTGTACCTGTTAAGGTGGTGGTTGTGTTCTTTGAACTTTGCCTAAAAAGGCACTATGGGGTGGCAAGAGCCTTAGCCAGTAACCTGAATCCCAGGGGTGACAGGTGCAGACCATCTCTGGCAAAGCATCGTGGTCTGTTGATCATGTCGTCCCAGGCAGACAGATACTGGATCCCCTTTGAATGACACCAGAAGCTTAGCCAGTTGTTGAAGTCAATCATTTTGTCCTTATACTGTGGTATCATTCTGGGCAAAGGAGGATGCTACTCAGGGCTAGGTCATACCTGCCTGGGCCACATGATCTGAGAGCTCTTCCATGTTTCTTTTCATGTAGTCCAGGGAGGTACGTCTCAGGTGGAGGTAACTTATCAGCTGAAGGGGAGCAGGGTTTCAGTTTGAGAAGTAAGCATTTTATGTAGTAGATTTTTGGTAGTGGTGTAAAGATCAGAGAGAGTATCGGCAATGGTGATGACTGTGGAGCCATCAGCATATTGCACAAAAGATGATTGTGGACAAGAAGTGTGGTGTAGATTAATAAAGTTATTAAAGAGTAAGGGGCCAAGAACAGATCCTTATGGAGCTTTCATTTTGATGGCTAGAGCAGTGACGAGTGCAGAGATCCATTTCACAGATTGCTGTCAGTTATTGAGGTAACTGGAAAACCAAGAGATAGTTGAAGTGGAAAAATTAAGGTCAGATAGTTTAGCTAATAGCAGTGGGTGGGATGAGATAGTGTTGAATGCTTTAGAGAGATCGAAGAAAAGGCAAGACACTAGTTTGCTGCAGTCTCTAGACAGTGATATAGCGTTGACAAAGGATATAAGAGCTGTGGATGTGTTATGTTTAGGGCAAAAGCCATGTTGAGATGGTGTGAGTAAGTTTTCTTGTAGTAGGTAGTCTAGGTTTGTTTGTGCATGCATTTTTCTAATATTTTAAAGAGGGAAGATAAAAATAGCTATTGGCCTGAAGTTAGCAAGTTCAGAGGAGTTTCCTCCATTGTATATGGGTAAAGTAGAGAACTGTTTCCAGACTGATGCAACACTGGATTCAGAGATAGACAGGTTGGTAAGTATGGAGATAGGAAAGGCTAGAGAGTTAGCTGCTTTCTGAAGGAAGAGTGGAGGTAACTTATCAGCTGAAGGGGAGCAGGGTTTCAGTTTGAGAAGTAAGGATTTTATGCAGCTGGTAGATACTGGTTTGAGAGAGAAATAGTTTATAGATGTAGAGGTGGTAGGAGGGTCTGAATGGGTGACAGCAAATATGTTGGCATTGGTGGGATTAACCGTTGCACTGACAGAGTCAATGAAATAGGTATTGAAGATGTTAAAGGTTTCTTGGGGAGTATTATTAGGGCAGGGGTTAGGAGACGAAGGGTTACTTGGATGAAATATTTGGTTTATGGCATTAGAAATGTGTGCTTTTGGTAAGTTATTGTCAAAGTTCATCTTGTCTTTGTTAATGTATTTTTTGGTGAGGCTACAGAGCTCTTTGCAATTTTGTAAATTTGTAGGAGCTTAGTTTTACACCAGGTTTTCCATGCCTTATCTCTAGTTTGCATGAAGGAGAAAGTGGAATGTGTAAGGCAGGGGGAAATAATAGATTTGACTCTAACAGTGCGTAGGGGGCAAGGAAATTGAAAATGTTTAGGAATATAGAGTTAAATTTAAGTACCGCCTCATTCAGGGAGAGATGAGTTAGAAACAACCTGTTTATTGCTGAGAGAAGGTTGTTAAAAGTATCAGGATGGAAGTTAGCAAGTTTAAAGTGTTCAGAGTACTTTTGTGGTCTGGTATAGTGTGGGTAGAATCTAAGAACTATGATAGGTGAGTGGTCACTCAGAGTGTGAGGTAGTGTTTCTAGATGGTAGCATTTGTAAGGATCAGAGACAAGCAGTCAGGCAATAAGAGAACTGCAGTTAGATGGCTTGTTTGCATGAGCAGGTGTAGAGATTAGCAGGGAGAACCTGTGCAAGTTAATAAATGATCTAGGTGTATCCTGGCAGAGGGATAGCCAATTTATGTTGACATCCCCCAGGAGAATGGTTTCATGAGTTATGTGTTGCGAAAGCCAAAAGAGGATATGCTCTACTAATGGGATGTTATCACCAGGGGGTATATAGATAGCAGCTACAGTTATAATATTGTGGTCATTAATTTTATAGTTGGCAGTTAGTAGCTCAGCTGGCAAGAATGAGGCAGTGGTGTTAGGGGTAACAGTGAAATGGTTAGAGTAAACAATATTTATACCGAAGGCAAAACACATATGTGTTTTTACCACAAAGAACATAAAGTTTAACTGGAGGATAGATCAGCAATTGCTTTACTTTTATAAAAAAAGAACAGTCAGACTTTTTGCATACGTTTTTAAGCTGCATCATGAAAATGATCCTTTTGATCAAACTGAACACCTGCTAATTGAAACAAAAGACTATTCTGACAAAACAATTTAAATGGAAATATGCAATCCAAGTGAAACACTAAGCATTTTTGAAGTACACAAGTTATCTTTCAAAATGACTCAAACTACCTGACAAGTACTCTTATAAATCTAAATTTCCTGACAGACAACCTGATACCTGCCTGTAAAAATTCCTGGCAGGTGACAACCCCGGCTGATGCAAACTTTCCTCTTGTATACAACGTTAACTTGTTATATAACATAAGCAAACTTGTTAGAAGACCCATCAGGGTTTACACTTGTGGGTAGTTATAAGACCAGGAACTTTACAGTATATTAAATACTTTTATAATTATTATGGAGGTGATAATTAAGTACATTTTTATCTGTTTTAAAAGAGGCAGATATACACAAAGGAACTGTTTTGCTGAATTGTGTGTCATTTTCCAACAACTGCCAGCCTTCTTTAACTATGTTTATATTTTTTTAAACACAGCATGGTACACTGTAATAAAACAACAAACATAGTTTTAGTCATTACATTTTCTTCATCCATGCACACATTTTTAGTATTTTTAAGAGCCTGTTTTCTGTCATTCTAGATATGTTATAAATATTTTAACGGCCTCTAGATCACAGCTACTGTAAATAAAATTAAACAATGATTGCCTTAGCTTCATGTAAGAAATTACAATTTTAACTTTTAAAGAAAAAACAGCTTGTGTTGAGCAGATCCCTTTAAACTATTCAGAGAAATTGGTTAAGTATGATAGCACTAGGTTTTCAGTAAAGTTTACTACTGACTCTCTGACGTAGAATCCCTGTATGTATAATCAAGAAAATTATCACACTCATTCTGTATATCAAAGTCAAAGGTCTGACCATATCTGTACTACTGCAAATCATTCACAAATAATAAAACATGTTGCACACCCTTCTAATCAGTCATGTATACAATGGTAGTACTTTACCACTTGTCTTTGAAAAACATAGTGACCGTATGTATTTTCCCTTCAATAAGTCCAACAAACAATCTAGACACAAAGGAACATATGGGGAGCAAAATGTACTGCCACCAGTGCTGTAATAAAATTTTGTTATTAGACAGAAAAAATATAAATTCTAAGTGTCACTACCAAAAACGTGCTATTTCTATACAGACTGCTTATACTGACACCCAGCCAAAACATGTCCATTCACCATACCATTTGTTTTAACTTATTTAAGAAATCTGCAGAAAAAACTTAGTATAGGAAAAGCTTTCAATACTATCAGTTTACCTCGTAGGCTTTTGATTTATATGCATTTTTGTATAACAGTAAAAATTAAGACTTGTACAAATCTGTTATCCACATAATAATTCTGGTTTATCTATATCAAACCAACTGAGTACAGCCCCCACTCTATATCAGCTGTTCTGAATGACTTTTGTCACCTAAACAAATGCTTTAACATACACTCACCAAAAGATGAACTAAACATTACAAAAATCAAAACGGTTACCTTTCAAACAAAGGGAAGATCTCCTTCTACAATATCAACTGTTCAAACTTCTGCAAAACCAAACATTCCTTCCATTAGCAACCAGACTAATTTGAGACACCACATTTTACAACCATAGAGGACTTGTCCCAGCTGTGCCTACATTCCATGTCCTGCAAGTTAAACTCTAATCCACAAATCACTTATAAGAACTTGGTCATACAATTTGGGAATATGTACCATCCCCACTTAAAGACATATCCACTTACCCCAGATTCTATTGTAAACTGAATATACTTCTTCATCCATACATCTGTATGTGACATAATCAATTAGCTGTAGTGCTGCTAAAGGCAACTTGGAGATGAGAGACAGCCTAATAAGTAGAGAGTACACAGACATATTATCTAGCCCTTTATCATAGAAGAGGTCTCCATGTCTTGGTTCACATGGGCATAGTCAGGGTTTTATCTCCATATGCCAATACAGCTGACTTCATCTCTGTAATGGTGATGTAGCACACATCTGTAGACAGCAGGTAGCTTGGCATTCCATCGAACTCCCAGCTTGCTGACAAGCTACTTTGGTTACTACAAGTTATCAAATGTAACCTTGATCAAGTACATGAAAAATTGAATTGTGGAACTGCAGCTTTACTTCTTCGTGTGGTATTTTCATTTTGGTTATATTACAGAGATCATGGGCTTAGTATATACAGTTAGAGAGTCTGGATAGAAAACCCACACATATAAAGGCAACAGTTTAGGTATTTGTATGTATTGTAAAACATAATTTGTTCGAATAAAATGAATCTCATCATCTCTATCTAACATTTATTTCTGCTAGTGGACCAGTGCTGCAATTTTTTCTGAATTCACTTCACTTGGCTATTTAAGAAAAACATTTAATAAAATAACTTGGAAGCAGGTACACAAAGGCTTTCAAAATAAGCAGTAGAAGAAATCAATCAGCTGCTAGGTCTCCAATAAGATCCTTTAATATGACAAGGCAAAGTTAAAATCACAGACTCTTCTTTTCCTTGTCATATTAAAGGATCTTATTGGAGACCTAGCAGCTGATTGATTTCTTCTACTGCTTATTTTGAAAGCCTTTGTGTACCTGCTTCCGGGTCCTGTGGTGCCAAGTGGTTTGCATTCGTGGTTTGGTTTTGCTTCTAGTTTTGATTTAATAAAATAAGGATTATAATTTTTTTATTTATGTTGTATGGCACTGGGAGTTCTTTTCAATGAACTGTGGAAATTGTCTTAGAATAAACTAACAATTTTTGTTATAAGGATCATAGTTTAGTATATTGAAGGTCTGGGACAAAACATTCACAATTCTAATGTTTTAAGTGCACACCTAATTTGCAAACATGGTTTTGTATCTATGGCAACTTATATTATTTCTGCCACAACTCTGTTGCAAGCACATTTGTTTAGAGTTTTCCATTTGGACAAAACATTTCTTCCTCTTAAATTGCAACAGATATCATATTTCTATTTATATGTTTATAGATGAGAACCACTCAGCAGGAAGAAATGTTTGTTTTCATTAGAAATTCCTGGTTTAGATCAGCATCAGTGACCGTCCTTCATTAGAGGTTGAAGGGCACTATTGACTAATCCTATATGTTTTTTACCCATTCATTCACATTTCCCTCCCTTTTAATTATACAAGAAAGAAAAACATTGCTGCATTTTCATTTAACAACCCTCTGGATTTTTGTTAGTTCACTGTCTGCTTTGGTGGGTCCAGTGTAATAGCTGTAGTGACAAGTATAATGATTTATCCAAGGCATAGCATCTAACATGACTAAATCAAAATATTTTTTGAAAAACCTGCCAAACTGCCCAGATACGGTGCTTCTTTTCATAATCTTTTAGGACACCCATTGAAATAAATGTATGAAAATACTGGAGGAAGGAGACAGGAACATTTTTCCCTCTGTTTTTGGCTTCTCTCCATAGTTGACCATTAGCTACACCCACTATCTCTTCTAATTCACCTGGTCGCCAAACTCATCTGTATTCCACGGGCTTTCTCTGACGATGCTTGTGGATGGTAAGGAGATCGAGATATCCCGGAGCAGCATCACAATCTGACTAGTGGAGTGTTTCGGTCATAAGGCCTAACCTCCTCCTTCTATATGTGCTCAGCCTGTGGAAGTTGCCATGCAATGGGCACTGCGGAGTATCATCCATGCCATTACGTGCAGCTCAGCCAACATCTGTCCCCTTCATAGATAACTCCCTCTTGCACATTCCCACAATGGTGTACACCAGTGTTTCCCCATCCTTTTTCCTCCTTCACCCAGGATAACCAAGCTGACATAAGTCTCTCAGTCTCACACACCCACTGTCTGATTACCTCAGAACCTGTGCTACTGAATAAACTCAGGTTGTTTGGGTCAGAGTCAGGTCTTTATCTGTCTGCACCATGGAGCCAGGTAAAGAGATAGACACTTACAAAAAAATCCAGTTATTTTCCAGCTAATCTTCACAGAGCTGTACAATGTCATCCATACTGGTCACTTCCATCTTTCACATAGCTCATCTCTTCTTAAATGCTTCATTATGTGCACTGACTATCATTCAGTTGCAGAAGTGTTCCATGGCTCTCCCACAGTTTCAATGGGTATCTGTTCATCTCATACTTGAATCTACCTGTATATGATGGGTTCTTCTGCCTGTGCAGTCACTACTTCCCAGAGATATCGCTTTAATTTTATAGAACACTACCACATGGGTCCACTTGGTCATTCATCAACTTCTGACAACTACAACTTTAACTTCAGATTATATTACATAGATTCATATATTTAACTTTAACTTCAGATTATATTACATAGATTCATATATTTAACTTTAACTTCAGATTATATTACATAGATTCATATATTTAACTTTAACTTCAGATTATATTACATAGATTCATATATTTTACTTTAACTTCAGATTATATTACATAGATTCATATATTTAACTTTAACTTCAGATTATATTACATAGATTCATATATTTTACTTTAACTTCAGATTATATTACATAGATTCATATATTTAACTTTAAATTCAGATTATATTACATAGATTCATATATTTAACTTTAACTTCAGATTATATTACATAGATTCATATATTTAACTTTAACTTCAGATTATATTACATAGATTCATATATTTAACTTTAACTTCAGATTATATTACATAGATTCATATATTTACCTTTAACTTCAGATTATATTACATAGATTCATATATTTTACTTTAACTTCAGATTATATTACATAGATTCATATATTTAACTTTAACTTCAGATTATATTACATAGATTCATATATTTTACTTTAACTTCAGATTATATTACATAGATTCATATATTTAACCTTAACTTCAGATTATATTACATAGATTCATATATTTAACTTTAACTTCAGATTATATTACATAGATTCATATATTTTTACTAAGCTTCCTGCCAAAGGACACCATCAAAAACTCGGCCATATCATCCAGTACTGTGAGAGACTTACAATGTCTTCCCATTAAGTAGACTTTCTGCACATATTCCCTGAGTAAATTTGTGATTACCCATCTAGTCATCTAGACTTCCTTTATGATTGCTAGTGAATTACTCTTCTTGGTAGGTAAGGGTAGCCTATTCTAGACACTGGGTATACAATTGGGTTAGGTATCTGTCACATGACTTGGTATCGTTGTTGTCATAGTATGGGTTTTGGATTCTAGAATGAGTAAACCTCTACATAAACTGTGTGCAGACATCATCACTGAACATTTTCTGAATCCCCCTCATCATACATGATTTCTGAAACTGTCTACTACACAGGAAACCATACTGCATGAGCAACATACTAGAGGCAGCAATAATTTAAAGAAAGAGGGCACACATCTTACATCTCTCCTTTATCTGAAGCAAAAATAAATTATGTTATAGCTCATTAAAAACAGCATATTTTTACCCTGTCTCTTTAATAATGTACTTGCATGTTTCCATCATTTAATTCACTTTGTTTTTTAAATGTTTCTGAGTAGTATCCCACATTGTGACTGGAAACAGGAAGAGCTATCTGCCATTTGGTATTCAAAGTTAATGCTAATTAGGTTTCCAGATTTTTTTTAGCTAGATATTCAGATTTTTCAAATGCCTTTGTTCCTATTTTCAATGTCTGCAGGATGAGGGGCATGTGGCTGCACATGCCAACCAACCTGTTAAACAGCTATGTCATGCAGTGTACACCTGTTACCTGTGATTGTTAAACAGTTACGTCATGTAGTGTACACCTGTTATGTGTGACTGTTAAAGAGCTACGTCATGTAGTGCACACCTGTTACCTGTGACTGTAAAACAGCTATGTCATGCAGTGCACACCTGTTACCTGTGATTGTTAAACAGTTATGTCATGTAGTGCACACCTGTTATGAGTGACTGTTAAACAGCTATGTCATGTAGTGCACACCTGTTACCTGCAACTGTTAAACAGCTATGTCATGTAGTGCACACCTGTTACCTGTGACTGTTAAACAGCTATATCATGCAGTGCACACCTGTTACCTGTGATTGTTAAACAGTTATGTCATGTAGTGCACACCTGTTATGTGTGACTGTTAAACAGCTATGTCATGTAGTGCACACCTGTTACCTGTGATTGTTAAACAGTTATGGCATGTAGTGCACACCTGTTATGTGTGACTATTAAACAGCTATGTCATGTAGTGCACATCTGTTACCTGTGACTGTTAAACAGTTATGTCATGTAGTCCACACCTGTTACCTGTGACTGTTAAACAGCTATGTCATGTAGTGCACACCTGTTATGTGTGACTATTAAACAGCTATGTCATGTAGTGCACACCTGTTACCTGTGACTGTTAAACAGTTATGTCATGTAGTACACACCTGTTACTTGTGACTGTTAAACAGCTATGTCATGTAGTGCACACCTGTTATGTTTGACTATTAAACAGCTATGTCATGTAGTGCACACCTGTTACCTGTGATTGTTAAACAGCTATGTCATGTAGTGCACACCTGTTACCTGTGACTGTTAAACAGCTATGTCATGTAGTGCACACTGCACACCTGTTACTTGTGACTGTTTAACAGCTATGTCATGTAGTGCACACCTGCAGTACACTGAAGTAATTCTTTACATCAGCTCCTGTGTTTTCCTTCCCTTTTATGGTAGGTCACAGAAAATGGCAAATTGAGATAACTTGTTTCAGTCAAGTCACCCCGGCTCTTAACCTTGGGACACCTGCTCCAGCTATAGGCTCCATTCTCTGCCAATATGCCTGAAAGGTCTTAATTTTTTGCCTGCTCAAGCATCATTTTCCTTGAAACAGATAGTTCCAGTTACAGCATTATTAACTTTGTTCTCATTCTTGCCTTTACATTATCTGTCTATTTGATCTAGCAACAAACACAACATTCACTTTATATTACGATCATTTTGTTTCTGCAGAATCTTATACTATTTTAATGTACCTTTTGGGGACATTTAGGACTTATGAAACAGAAAACCAAATGAATGATGAAAGTTGAAAAGCCGTAATTTCACACTACAGTAGAAGGAGTACTGCAGGTTGAATGATTGAAGATATTTCTTACCACGTGTAACAAATATATTGTTGTCTCAAAGGACACATGCAAGTGTGCAAAAGGCAATATTTGCCCTAATATATTTTCAGGTCAGCACTTAGGTATTAATAATATGAATTACAACGTTAATAGATTTCCCAGCTGCAGCATACAAAGGCTATTTATTATATGACATCCAATGTCCATGTTATTTACATTATATACAGCGTATAGTTTTTGATTCACTCTTTTGAGCATTCAGTATTTCATTAGACAATCATATATCTATGTACATATATATATATATATATATATATATATATATATATATATATATATATTGAAATAGACAGATAGCTACTCATAGGTTCATAGGTAGGTACTATGCTATCGGCTGTGGGGCCTATACAAGCCTAGCCAAAAAGGTACCCTGGCTTAAGCCACCCAAGAAAATTATTTTCCTGTGCCCTTTTGTGTAATTTGCAAGCCACTTATTAGATATATGCATACACACATATATATATATATATATATATATATATATATATATATATATACACCTTAAGTGTGAGAGTGTGTCTATATATATATATATATATATATATATATATATATATATATATATATATATATATATGTGTGTGTGTGTGTGTGTGTGTGTGTGTGCATACATATATAATATATATATATATATATATATATATATATATATATATATATATATATATATATATAGGTTCACTTTATAATCCTGAAATTTCGAATTTCAGAATTTTGAGATCATAAAGCCGAAAGCTTACAATCCCGAAACCCAGATGCATGAATTTTAAAATTGTGAATCCTACACATACACATACACACAACCCCCCCCCACACAATCACACAAACCTACACTACATACAAGCAGGGGGGCAAGCTGCCCTGCCCCCCACACCACCCCTACTTGAATATACTAATTCCAAGGTCGCACTACACAGACAAACACACAAAAACACCACCACACACCTACATTCCCCATTGCACACACACATCACAGTCACAACACACACTGACACACACTAAAGCCAACACCCTTAAACATAAATACTTACCTGAACTTCCACCTATTCATTCACACAGTAACAACAGAAGCGCTACTTCATCATCTCCGAACTTCGAGATTTTGAAATTCGCGCTTCTGATATTTCGGTATTTGCAGCTTTCGGCTTTACAATCTCGGGATTCTGAATTTCGATATTTCAGGATTATAAAGTGAACCCATTTATATAATATATATATATGTGTCTGCGTGTGTGTGTATGGGTCAACATTTTCTTATCGAAAACAATTCTTGACTTTAAACTGTAGCAAACTACTTGTTGCAAGTTTATAAGTGTCTTACTACAGCTAACATGAAGCACGGAGCATTTCAGCCATAACCAAAGATGCATTTTTTGGATTCAAAACTAAATGACTAACAGAGAATTAAAGTGCTTCCACAAAAGCATGAACAGCTTTCAGAAACTGAATTTCAGTAAGGGAAATCACACCCCTACAGTCCATGTGCCTGGGCAGCTGCTGCCCTTTGTCTCTGGAAGTGGGTTTAGGAAATTTGTATTAGCTCCACTGCTGTGTGATCTCAGAGTTGGTATATGCAATTAGTTTTTGGTGGTCACAGTTAAGATGCCAGTCTGAGTTAAGCAGGAGCTTAGCCAGGAGTTATTTAAGTATTGTTTAAGTTGATTTTTGAAAAAGTTTAGCTTTACAATTTGCATCACATTAAGTGTAGTAGTAAGGATATGTAAAGTTTGGAGACATAGCAAGGGTAAGGTGAAGCACCAGCAGTATTATTAGTTTTGGTGGTGAGTGAAAGTGATTTATTTTGAGAGCATATTTCCCTGGCTAGAGAATGATATTTTGTAGTGCTAGACAGCTTTCTCATTTACGTGTTAGGTTATGAGCAATATGTAGTTGTGAGTAAGTAAGATATTGCATACTTCTCAACTGTCCAGATTTGTGCAGAATGTTCATATTTTTGCCTCATATTTTTAGTTTGTTCTTCATAAAATTTGTATTTTTCTGGCAAGTCACTGAGGATCAAAGCCACTAAATAACAGCATGCATTTGAGTTTCAGACTTCTTATCTGTCAGAAAATGCATGCTAACACACGTTCCTGTTATTCTAGCAGCATTCTAAGTTTATTGGATCAATATTTAAAATCTGTTCCTATTTTTGATCATTTGCCCCTACATTACTTGAGGCTTTGTCCAGATTTCTTTCACTAAGAGCCTGAGAGGTATGATTATGGGAGCTCTAGCCAGTAGATGTAGGTAGACTGGTGGAATATATTTTTCATCTTGTACATATATCTGCCAAACACTGGAGCAAATGGCAAGTGCTCGGACACCCTGTAGAGTGACACAATTTGGTCTACAGGTATGCAAGACTGACAGTCCCCTAGTAGGGAAATATTTCCTTTCCTGTGGAATGTGTGATCTAGGAGTTATTATAAATAATTAGCAGTGGGTGCGGGGGAGGTGGGGGGCTTGACCCCCTGAAAAGACACTTGCCATTAGTTAGGTCCACTCCAGGGTAATCCCCTGAGTATGCATAGAATGTGTTGACTTTATTGATTTCAACATTATAACATTGATCTACTGGGTGTCAGGGCACTTGCAGTTCAATGCATATGTCAATCAGATAAACATTGATCCTGAAATATCAAAAGCCAAAACACTGAAAAAATATTATTTATTTTTTTTTTTTGTAGTAAGGCTGCACTGCCTCCCACTAATTATATATACTAACTTCAAGATTATTCTGTAGTAGGGAAAGGGCAAATTCCCTGATCCCCACTGTACAGACCAACACTGGCAGAAGCCATCACTATTTAAGCTACAGTGATCTTTCAATGGCCACCTGAGAACACATTAGGTAGATTACAGGCATTGGACTCTTGAATGCTTACCAAGTTTCTTAATGCAATACTTCTACACGTACAAGAGCATATCTGCTTCCCCATGACAGTAGAAGAAAAGCTACCACTATGTGCAGTTTCTATGACATCCCATGCTTCCCTAAGTTCTGGGTCCTATACATTACACATTTTAGAGGTATGTGACCAGGAAAGGCTACCATTCCCTGACTTGCCAGGTACAGTGCAATGCAGAGGGGATTATTAGCTATATGTATGTGTGCAGTAGCATCCTGGTAGTTCCCATAATTCCCATACCTGGTACATGCTGCACCTGTATCACTGCTTTCAGTAAGGTGACTTGCCACTGTGGCATCAAGTTGGCAAGTGCAAGCTCACTGTGCTTTTTAAATGCCTACTATCAGAGAAAGTATGCATGCAGCTGCAAACCCTCACAAAAAAATTATGTGCAGTGCAGGGGGGATTATTATCAATGTTTGCAGAATCCTAGTAGTATCCATGATTCTTATATATATGTACACATTTTACTTATATTGCTACTTCTAAAAAGATTACTTTGCACAGGTCCATCTACTTGGTAAGTACAGAGTCGTTGAGCTTTATAAATGTCTTCTGATATAGAAAGTATGCAAACATCTATTATCCTTTTATCCTCCCTAAAAAAAATGTGATGCTTGATAAGCACTGGAGCCCTGGCTGTCCATAATCCTAAAACTGTGCTTGAAATGTAGTGTAACTCAGTACATGTTTATTCACAGAATGTGATTGAATGTATCTTTGGTGTGCTGAAGGCACTACATGTATAAATCTGGATGAGTACTATAATACCCTCTTGGCACAGAAAGCTTGTATTTCCCTGTATTGTGCTATACAAAATAATACTGCAGAAACAAGTCGGTTAGCCTCAAGTCATGGCTGCAGTGGTCCTATCCCAGAAAGCACAGCAATAGATGCTCCAGCAATAACATCAGTAGATGACAGTGAGTTGATACAGGACAATACAGATGGCCTTAGGCAGAAACAGGTACAACACACAGTGGTGGTGGCGAAGCAGTGGTATCTGGATGAGAAATTTGGGCATGATTGTACTCTCTATTATAATTTCAAGGCCTCTAACTGTGAGTCTTAAAACTTATGAAATAATAAAGTGTTTTAAAAATTATGAAATAATAAACAGTGTTTTAAAAGCAAACAACTCATCCCATCTCCCACATTCTCAGTCCTTATATGACATCTTTAGATTGGGAATATTCCAACAGAGACAGATATCTTGGCCATAGCACTGAAACCCTCCACTTTTTCATAATCTGTCTCACTATTCTGCATCTCAGCTTTTCTCTGCCAGTTGGTACTACTCCATTACTGGCAGTGGCCTTGCTGCCGCAGATGGTAGAGGCTGTGGTGGGTAGAGCTGAACACCTGCCTTAGCCATAAATGATGGTTCCTAGCCAACAGGCCATCTCATTGTTGAGAATGCCCATGTTTGTGGTCACACAGATCCATCTAATGGTGATGTTTCAGCGTAGTTTTTCCTCTGGGATAGACAGCAGTTTACATGCTACCAGTACCTTGCCGTATCTCCTGCCTGGTGTTACCCCCTTCTTGATGGAAGCTGCCTCATATCTTTTGCATAGTCCCACCCTCCCCATCATCATTTGTCTATTCTTTCTATGTCTGTCTCTTGTCACCCAGTCTCATATGTATCACAACAATCATCACACCTATTTTTCTATACTGCTTCGTGTATGCGAGTCTGTAATCATTAACTCGACTCTTATTTCCTTTCCTTGCTTTCATGTGATCTCAATCCTCTCATTCCTTCTCTATTTGTATGTAGAAGAGGACTCTATCCCTTTAAAATGTTATCCTGCCTTTCCACCCCCACCTTGAACTCTCCTACTCTGCATTGCAACGTGATCACTGTGCAGATTACTGCCATTGCATATTGTAAGTGCTGCTCAGTTTGTAACATTGTAACAAATAAGTACAGCACTCTGCTCTGTAGTGAAGTGTATTACAATATTAGTACTACTGTGATTTGCATTGCTGGGAACCTGCACATGCAGAGTGCAGCTCTGCAGTAACTCTATGAATGCCAGCCCACAAATATATATAATTAAATTTAAACAAACAGTTGTGTTATGCTGACTAGACTAAATCATAAAAACATACCAAGAGAACAAAAACAAATCTTTTTACCACAAATGTTAGGTAAAGAGCTGTTGGCAACAGAAAAAATTGAACTTTTCTTTCTGTATAGCAGGGGCTTACCCTGAAACAATACTGTCACATATAGATGGTACTTCAGAGGGGGTTCCTCTGACAAAGCTTTAAATCCTCCCCTTACCTCCAAAATAAGGAATAATCAAACATTTCATTTTCCATTGCATTTAACATGGCTCTTTTATGAAAAAGAAAGTTCCTGAACATTTAAAAAGTAATTGGAGTAGATCTAATTTCTCATATATTTTTAAACCCCAAATAATCATCAGACATTTATGACACTGTCATATACATCATTGCTCATATTCCTTTTGACAAAAATTCCCATGTGATCCTACTCTGATAATTATTCCACATCTTCCACAGAAGGCATTGTTGTCTGAGTCTGGATTTTTGGCACCCCTTTAATGCAAGCATGGCCTCAGGGCTGCCCGTGTTAACATGATGTTTTAATTTCCTCCTGACTGTGCACTCTGGTGTGACCCACAGTGCAGTTATTACATTCTTTGAATACTGGTTCATTTTAAATTTTCCTTAGAGACGTGCTTGCTTTTCCCTCCCCTAAAGCAAGTCAGGGATATGTGTGAGTATGTGTGTGATTCAGTTACTCAATAAAGTGCATTCATTCCATCTTGGAGCAAGTAGTTATGAGAACTCCTACACTTAAGAGCTGAAGACACATGATATCCATGACTGAATAAAGGCAATCTAAACCATATCAAAGCAGCACACTGTATTAGCCCCATACTACGCTTATTCATTTTTAACTTTATGTTATATAGATGCTGTTTCCTCAAACAAGGGAAACCAAACTACCAAGTGAAAGACGAATGACATACCTTTAACAGACTGACAGTGCAAATCATTCATGGGTAAATGAATATTAGGACATCACCCTTTTATCAGTTAACTGGCAACTTATTAAATTTATCTCAAATAACAGTGACTCTCTGAATGTTACAGAAATAGGTGCACAGATATTTCTTTATAAAACTATAAGTGGAGGATTATGGTTTTATCTTCACTTTATAACTGCTTATTACAACTAGTAAGCCTTCCAACTACTGAATCCATAAAGTACTGAATCTTGTTTTTTGCTCACTGACAGTTCATATCCTATCCTGTACTCACTAGAAGGTAATGTAATTGTTCAAAAGATATGAATTATATATCAAAAGTGCCCACTGTAAAAGCATGACAGCATCACAGAGAATTCTTAATAGGGTATGATAGATATCGAGTCTCAGATATAAATCGAACCCTTGTATGTCTACATTTTGTAGAAACACATCTGTTTACCAGTTCACACATTGACAAATCACTGTTCACCAAAACAATCTGACTGAATCTGCATATTGCTGAATTCAGCAGAGATAAAAAATGAAACATTTCTGCAGGAGGCCATAAGCTTCATGAGCAGTGTTTCGGTGCACCTCAAGATTGCACAACCACTTTTAATATTTAAGTACTTGAGGGTTGTGGGGTTATGGGGGGGGGTCAAGCTCCTGCAGAATGATTAGTTTAACTTACAAGGCCATATGTAATTCAGACATGTTTATTTAATCAGATCCTTTTGGCAAATGGTGATTCTCTAATTTGTGAATCAACAAATTGTGAAGATTCCATTTTTATTTTGCTTTTGCTAACAGTTCATAGAGCTAAGTAAAACAGACAGCCCACAAATAATAGCGGATGACTGGGGGCTTAGAATGCTAGCTTAGTGTCAAATATTTGTACCCCGCACCCCCTTAATTTGCAAACGTAATAGATTCTGAACTTTTTATTTACTATGTACTACAAAATAAAATGAATATACATGTTAATCCTGTGTGACATATTAGAGATAGTTCTAAGTATGGTCTACCCCAGAAAGAGGATATATTTCTACTTTTGACTGTCCCCACCCCCACCCCAGTAAGATACTGTCTCTCCCTTTGAAAACTCTTACCTATCCCAGTACTAGACCATTGGGGTCCCTTCCCCAGTGCAGTCTTTCTGAAGCACTATGTCTTAACTGGTAAGATAGTTCTAACCCTTGTGTGGTGAACCCCTTTTACAATACATTGCTTAGTTACATTGTTGTCTTCATATCTATTTGCATTTTAGTGACATGGTATTCCAGTGCAACAAGGAAACACTTAAAGCAGTATTTTTCAGAATCTCCTTGAGAACTTTGGGAATGTGCAAGTCCTGAGGTTGATAGCCCAATCTGCCACGTCCTTACTTGTGACATATACATTTCTCTCTATATTGCTCCTCATTTTTATAAATCTGGAAGAAATTATTTGTGGCGGAAAACCACAGCTGACTTTTGTTTCAGAAGTAACCTCAGAAGTAATTTTACTGTTTCCATGGTCAGTGACTTTGCCCAAGGTGTTAGACTACTCCAGCCTGTGACGACCTCTATTAATAAATCCTTCTTCTCCAATGCTCCCCCAACACACACACACACACACACACACACACACACACACACACACACACACACACACACACACACACACACACACACACTTCAATAAGTTCCCTTAACTTTTTCCTTTCAAAAAAATGTTGTCAAGGACAGCTTCTGGTTAACAAACTCTTTAATAAATGCTTTTGATGAAGATCTGTATCTCAGATTCCTAAAACCATGTGTTTTTTGCCATATTCATTTCTTCTGTTGCTCCAGGTTTTCAGATAACTTCCATGACTAATAGAACTTTGTGGCTATCTCACTAGACCCTAAACCCTCTAATTTAATTTACATATGTAAGTACATATTGCTTTCCCCTCTATTTCTTCCATACAGAATTTTCAAGTAAATGGTTTCTTTACAATGGTGCAGTGGTTAGCATTGCTGCCTCACAGCAAGAGTTTCTCCGGTTCAATCCCTGGCTGGGGTGCCTTCTGTGCGGAGTCTGCATGTCCTCCCTGTGGTCGCGTCAGTTTCCTCCGGGTGCTCCTGTTTTCTCCCACACCCCAAAGACATGCTGTAGGTGAATTGGACACTCTAAATTGGCCCTAGGTGTGAGTGCGTGCATGCGTGTGCCTTCTGTGGAAGATTGGGCGCTGGGCTGGCAATTCAACACCATAAAACTCCACTGCCAATCATGAGCAGATAGGTGATCCGCTGTGGCGACCCCTAACTGGGAAAAGCCGAAAGAAGAAGAAGGTTTCTTTACAATTGAAAGTACACAAGGGAATTGGCCATATCTGCTTACTGCAACATAATATCATATCGACATATCGACATAATAAACAACATGGTATACAATGAACTGGATGGTAGGTACCCGTCAAGTGGTGTGCTGCTAAGGTTAAATTGACATACAGTATTCCAACAGTCAATGTAACAAACTACTCAGTAAGTTCTAGATGCAAACTTGTACTGAAATGCACTTAACTCAGTCAAGGTGTGACGTGGAGTTGAACATATGTTATAATTGGGTTATTACCCTATAGTCTTTTTCATTGGTTTAAATATGAAGTAGTCAGACTGGAATGAGTTCACTTGTTGATTGAATGCTGCCAGTTTGCATATCAAGCAATCTACCGTGTGGGCATAATTTCAAATACATATATATATATATATATATATATATATATATATATATATACTGTTTACTAAAATTTTGACCTTGGAAATCTGATAGATGCTCCTTTTTGGACTTTACAAAGCTCTTCATCCCTCATTCTGGAAGCAAGTTAAATCACAGCATTTATGCATTTACGTACACCTGAATCAGACACTGCTTTTATAAAGGAAGATGTAAGATCTGTTGTCACTTCCTTTTTTTACAAAATCATTTATACTTCATAATCTTAATTTTCTGGATATGCTGTTTAGGGGTGGCACTGTAGTCATAATAGCCAGTCATGATACTTATAATATTGCCAGCGATCTGAGTATGCAACTGCTTAACTTAATAAACAAGTTCCCTGTTAACCTTTTAACACTGAATGATTTTGTTATAAAAAATATGCTCTTTGGTACTAGCCAAAACTGGGCAAGGCATTGCCAGTCTGACATAGTCTTGGCTGTAGTCACATTCCGACTGAAACAATCTTCAGCTCCAGATATCTAGGAATTTGATTATAATCAGCAAGTTCTTTTTCCCCTCATAATGATCATTTATTCCTAACTTGGTGAAAAACAAGAAGAAATCCATAAATGGTATTTACTATAATTTAATCCCTGGAAATTGACAAATGTCCTATTTCGGACTTTACAAAAGCATCCACTCGCACTCTATCTGACAAATGGAATAAAACATTATTTATAAGATCTACAGTTCATCGTTTTCCTACTCTCTCTCTGCTACTACATAGCTTAGACCACTTTGATCAACTGTTGAGCATAGTGCAGCTTACTGTACTGTCTTACCCCAGGGAAGCTCAGTATTTGGAAATAACCTTTTCCTATCTCCTGAACAATACTCTTTGACTATTATTACTTTGTCCTCAGGTTCCACTGTTTCCCTTTCTGCATTTCTTACAACAAGAAACGTGTTTATACTCCTCTGTCTCTGTACAGAACTCTATTACTATTGCTAGAGGAACAGGATGGACATTGACCCTATGTAAGACAAGGACTAGATTATGTTTGGTTGATTTTAAATGACTTTATATAAGTGCTGTTTTATATATTCAGTTTCTGAACTGGGTAAGTTGACTGGACCTAAGACCTTTCACAGCCTTAACCCAAGTTGAAAGTGAAGGACAGTGACATTGCAAATAGATGATTAAATACCCTAAAAGGACCAAGGGATGGTCATACTGAATGGCCTATAAATCAAAAGTGCCACTGAGATATGTGTAATGTAAACCAGTGAGAAACTGATGTGGTTGTGTATGAAAATGGAGACTATAGACTGGGAGACAAAGAAACTGACTCAAGTTGCCATACTCCCCATGTGGAGGTTGACTTCACCCCACTCCCTCGTCTATTTCTCTCAACTGTAAGGCTACACAGTCAGCAAATCAAGGTAAGAAAATGAGTTCTGATGCTTTTCTTTTGTAATTTAACAAGTTACAGTTTCCATTAATCCTCCATGCCCCTGGGATGTATAGAGAACAACATGACTATTAAACCAACAACAACAACAAGAGGTGGACATTTTTCTTTAAAGCTACTGAGTTGGATCATCATCTTGAGTACATGATGGACTTGCATAAACCTCATCTTTAAAAGAACATAGACTTGATACTTCAGTGTCAAGATTGTGAAAATGAAACATTCAAATCTGCTCAAACTAAAACAATAACAGTTCATGTAGGACTTCTAATTCATGTCCTCATGCAGGGACAGAGATGGGAAGTAGCATGTTATCTTAATATCAAGAGTATATTATCTTTCACAAAAAGTTGAAATAATAAGAACAAAAAGATGCATCCGTAAGTTATAATGGCTGGAGACAAGAAGGAAGTAAAATTTCTTTTTGATGTAAAGGGGAATGGCTAATTTAACCAGCTTCCTTGGGATGCATCACATATGAAATGGTGAGGTATTTCACAAAATCATTTAAGAGAAATAAAGTGCTTTTTGGAGTTGGAAGATTAAACATAATATGTTGGTAATAAAATAGCCAGGAAAGTAGAACTCATGGTCTTTACCTAGTACATAGGTGTCTATGAACTCATAAATAGGGTAGGATGATGTTGTCCAGTCCTGAGTACTATGGCTTATTTATTTCATTTTTGTTACAGTGACAATACTGCAAACATTCATTTCAGATTTAACAAGGTGGGCTATTTTACCTTTTTTCCCCCTGCAAGACTCAGCACTGTACCATTGTTCTTTTGGCAGGCTGTCCTTCTATGAAATGCTCACCTTTGACCTTACTACGCTGACTGCTTCTCTCCTTGCTGTCTCTAAACCTGACTGTAGGATACACAACACACAGTTGTATGCCTCTCATCCTTTTAATCATTCATTATGGCTTCCTGTTTTGGTATCCTCAAACACTGTAGTACTCTACACCTTTGTGCAGCTAGTGCACTTTTAGTTTCTTGTTTCCATGACAACAAATTTAAGGGTATCTTCTTACTGGAGCACATAACAGCCCCTTCCAAAATCATTTAATAGCTTCCTTTACTTTCTTTTTTTTGAATGGACTTGGCTGTCCAAGAGACTAGTACGAGTGTATGTGTGGTTCTGCGTGTGCGTGTGCATGTGTGTGAGTAGAAAAATGGGGACACACTATCAGAAATACTTTCATTCACTGCACTTTGACCTTACAAAGTTAAAAATGATGAAGGCACAAGAGCCAGAAGAGATTTCCAAAATTAGTCCGCACAAGGAAAATTTCATTTCTGCTTTTTCCTGTGTTCCGCTATGTGTTCTAATTATGTAATATAATCTTGCTGATCTTCAAAAACACTTTGCAAGAAGATAATATGTGACATTTTCATTATTTTATGTAAAACAAAATCTAAAAGCTGAACATAGAGAATGTAATTTATTTTCTAGGTTGTTGTGAGCAAAATAAATCTTGCTCTTGAGATGCATAACTGACTCATATTTACATAATTTGTGGACTCAATGACCACTCCTAGCGTGCAGTTATCATCAGACTTGGTGCTCCACAGGCCTTTAGTTTTTTAGTTTTGGCCTGTACTTTGGAGAAATAGATTCCAAACAAAAGGGGTCCCAGAACCAATCCCTGTGGAACTCCACTGGTTACAGGTCTGTTGGAGGAGGTGGAGTCTCCTACTTTGAGTGCATGAGTTCTATCTGTGAGCCAGTTTGTGATATATAGATTGATGCCCAGCCTGGTGAGTTTGTCAATGATGCCTGAATGGGGGATTTTGTTGAAGGCTTTGGCCAAGTCTAGGTAGGCTGTATGTACAGATTTGCCCTTGTCCAGAGCTTGGGTGATGTTTTGAAGAAGTCCATCAAGTTTAGTAGGCATGATCTCCCCTTGACAAAGCCAAACTGGGTGTGTTCTAGTGTTTGGAGATTTCCTATGTCTTTGTTGTTATGGTCAATGATGATTTGCTCCATGGCCTTGCAGATCAGACTGGTCAGGCTAATAGGTCTATACTTCCCAGGGTCCATGGATGCATCCCCTTTGTGCAAGGGGATGACGGTGCCAGTTTTCCATTCCACTGGGACAAAGCCAGTGCTCAGGCTATGATTGAAAAGGGTACCCAGTGCTGATGCTAATTCCTGTTTCTCCTCTCAGGGATTGAAACATCAGGCTTGAGAGGTTAAGCTGACTTCCATGTTTGCCCTCCTATACATAACACATAGAAAGTGCTCTTTCTACTTTCTGTAACTTCAAAGAAAAGGACTTCAGATTTGGAGGTCCTCTTCCAGCTTTCTGTTCAAATTACAGATATGAACAGAAGTGTCTTGATACAAGATCAGAAGTCATCTCTTCAAGAAGACAGAGCAAATTTTATCTTGTTAACAGATGAAAGGCTATACTGAGGCTAAGCAAACTTTGTAAAAGTAGAGTGGCCCCACTATATTGCCTTACAGTAAACCGTTGTGAGGTTTTACAAGTGCACATTCTACTATGGAGCAGTAACATCAGCAGCTTAGAGTAGAAAAGATTCTGCTCAGGACATTTTAAAAAGTTCTACATGAAGCACAGCATAGAGTTAGGACCAGGCTTTGTCATGAATGCTACAGGTTATTTTGTAACTGTAAGTTAAAAAATGCTGCTTGAGAACCTACCCAGATATTATGACTTGCTGTAACAATTACCCTCCTCTATGGCGGCTTTGAATGATAGTTCAAAATATCCGATCTTCTGGTGGAGGTCACTTACATTAAAGCCCCTACTCTTCTTGCCCCATATGGATATATTGTAAATAGCAACTGTTTAGTTTATATTGCTGTCTCAGAAAAGAAATCTGTATACTGAGTAGGACATTTTCTAGCCCCACACTGCCTTTACAGCTTGTGTCAATATTATTGACCTTGCAACTTAATAAATTCTAATCGAGTTTGTTTCAGTGTGCACTGCTCATTAATAAGAAATTATCGGGCTTGAGGTCATGCAGACTCTTGTGCACATTCGCATGTGTATATTTACAGAAACTTTGTTTCAGTTTAAGAAGTGCACTCACATTTCAGTTTTAGCACCTGTCATTCCTTGACATCATTGGACAATGGCAGGGGGTAGCCATATTCATCCAAAATCCCATAATCACATAGCAAATTGATATGAGAATATTACTGAACTGCTGGATATCTTACAATAAGGAAACCAGTCCACGTATCGTATTATTGCCAGCTATTGAACTCCTTTGTATCTGATGGATAGATGGAACCTGACCTAGATCATACAGAAGAACAAAAATGTCTTCTCAAAGCTAAAAACTAAAAAAAGGAAGTTCTTTCCCTGAAGAATTGTAACAAGTTGCTTATTAGATGCAACAAATAAACTGTTTGCTAGAGCCTAATGACCACAAAGTGAATATTAAGTGCTTCAGTCTTGATTGCAAATGCAGCATCAGCACTGATTTTAAAAAATGGACACCAGTACTGCAATTCTTGACCTTTGACACCTCCTGATCATGCTCCATGACAGCTTATGCCTAGGGCTGCCACCCACCCCATTTTGCACCACTTTAACTACGGCTGTGCTCGCTGACCATGATACCCTGTCCCAACCAGCTCTGTACCCTCGTTATTGTTCCTAATTAAATCATCCTTGATAACTTTAGCTACTTGTTCATTATCTGTGAAATGTATAAAACCAAAAGCAAATAGGCACACTGGCAAGTTAACTTGATTATCTATTTTCATCAAATTGTGATTTCTCCAACTAGAAATAAGTTAAATGTCATGGTTATACAAATAAACTTAAACTGGTCTGTAAAGAGCTCAGCCATAAGATTAAAAGTTACACAGCCAACTATGAACTGAATAATGCCAATTCTTCCAAAATATAATTGCAATGCTTTCTTTACAAATGTTAGGAATCTCAGAATTTATATCCAATATAATACAGAATTGGTCTCAGATGGTATAATCTAATTTGGGAAGGGGAGAATGTTGCTAATGTACTTGCAGACAAATTAATTTCCAGTTTCTCCATGCTCACCTCTCTGCATTTCCTGTGTATTCCAGAGTACTTCCCAAAAATCCTAAACACTGTCTCTAAAACAAGAAAACAACAAAGCTCTGTGTATCTTGAAACATGCAAGGTTGTCTAATAGAACTAAACAAAGCCTCACTGATTTTCTTCTAAGCCTATTCAGTTAGAGCCACCCCACTAGATATGTACTCTAAGCTTTGAGAGCAGCAATTGTGCCCCTCCACAAGGATAGCCCTACTACTACCTCTGGCAGCTATAGATCAATTGGCTTAAATTAGTCTTACTTATAAATCCATGAAGTGTATTTTAATAGAAGTCATTAAAATGAGATTGGTTTAGTATGAAGACACTCAAACCAAACCAGATTGGCACTGGGAATTGTTAGTCTTGTCTGTTGACTCTAGTGAAATTCTTTGAAGAGGTGACTGAAACAGTAGGTAGGAAGCTGCATGTGACTCCATGGCATATAAGGTAGATAATTCTCTTGGCCCCAATACCTGCATGATTACAGTTGTCGTATATATGTCATGTTGTAGTAGGTGGATCAGAAGGCCCTTGGCAGGAAGATCATTGAGGAGACTAACCCAGTTTCCTCAGTGCCCCAAAGTGTGGTCTGGAAAAGCAGTTTACAAAAAACATCTGCTCTTTTAATAACTTGTTTTCAAGTTGGTAGGTGGCCACAAGGCCTCGTGTGTGTGTGTGTTGGGGGGGGGGGGGTTCTCCTACAAATTGGCAATGGCAGATGATTACCTGGTAGATGCAGTGGGAGGAGGCCATGGTTAACAAAAAATGCATGGCATAACATAGACCCTACACCTAAAAAATGATTTATTTTGTCTACAGATGTACAGGTGCTGGCATGGCCACCCTGCACATCCGTGGACCAAGAGAAGTTTGCAACCGTGGAAAATGATGCAACTTTTCTAAAGTAATGTTGTTATTTACAAGTGTATAATGTGGTATATTTTCCTTTAAGTGATAGAAGGATGAAATGAAGCTGGTCACATGAGTTTGTGGGGGTTGTTTAAACTGTGGTTTAAATCAAAGCTGTTCGCTTTGATGAAGGCCTTTGAAAATGTAGGATGAAAGTGCTTAATGTATTAAATAGTTCTTCTGGCTACAGTTGTTTTTGGTTGGTGCTTTTATTTATTCTTGGTTTTAGTTCATGTGCCCTCAATATTTGGTTCTTGATGTACAACACAGAACCTACATCCACTGAATGATGTGTTTTGTCCACATATGTACAGGTATTGGCATTGCTACCCTGCAGATCAATGCCTAGAGAAGTTTACAACCAAGGATCATGATGTGCTAGTTCAGTTCTGTTTTTGAATTGTATGTCCCTATCAACCAAGGCAGCAATCCTGACAATGAGCAAAGTGGACATTAGCAAACATCACATAGCAGTACCCCATCACCACCATTGAAAGGCATGACCCCTGACACCCAGACTGTAACACTATTAACTTCCTCTCCTGTGACCATACCCCACATTGTAGCTCTGCAGTGAGCATTCGCTGTCTCCCACATATGCAATAATGATGTTTGTGCTCGGCTCACTCTCTTATGTGTGTAATTTGATGTGTGAAACACAGTGTGGGCAGTCTGCCATGCACTGCCCTATGCAAAGTGAATGTAATACTGCATGGATTATTTTATTCTGTATTGCCTGTGTCATAGCCCATCGCTGTGAGCCAGTTTCTGACTTTTTGCTAGTTGCTTTAATATTTTGTGCCTTTTGCTGCCTTGGCTGTGACTCCACTACTGGATTGTTTTTTCTTGTACCATGTCCACGCCCTGTTGTTATTACTGAATCATGTATGACATGTCTTGCAGTGGTTTTATTAAGTTGTACCACCTGCTTTCACAAGACGATGGTGTTTATCAAGGCACATGCTACAAATATTTTGCTACATATGTCAAACTATAGTGTAATGCTACAATGGAGGTGTTAAAACAGTGGAATCAACCCTTCAGAAGTGCAAATGCACATTCAGCGATGGATTTGGTTGCAGTATCTCATTGACCTCCATGATCTGTGGGTTGTAAATGGGGAGCCATCACCAATGATCAATAGGCATAGCCAGCATCACCTGTAATGCACAAGAAACTCCTGCAGAAATGCCAAAAAAAAAAAAAAGAATACATACCTTTTTTCCACAGGAATGGGTCTTTCATCTATAACCCGTAGTTCTGTTCTTGGGAAACATGGTTTGACTTGGTCTTGTAGTATATTCCTGTCCATCATCAAGCAATCAGTTACCTGCCATTCTGGCAAAAGTGGATACGTGAGCTGCTGCCTGTATCCTCTTTGTTGGCACATGGTGCAGTGATGCTCAGCATTGCCAGCTCTGTTTCTGATGGCACTTGGATACCACACATGCTGCTGAACTATTGCAGTTGCTATGTCTACCATGGCTCTCATCACATAGTCTAAATCATTCAGAATGGGTGGGTACAAGTTCTCAGCAATTCCATTTTATTAATCTCGGAATTGGTTTATCACCTTGACCTCCTGCACTTGCATATTCCAAGTTGCTCATTTCCATGAGATTTCTCACTTCCATTTTCTTACATGCTCATTTGGCTCTGGATATCACACAGTCTTTGTGCTTTTGTGAAGTCAGTGCTTTAGAATCACCCACAGCCTGGGCACGGTCACTTCTTGCACTGCTTTGCACTGCACATCGCCTCATCTGTCTGTGAATTTCTGTCCGAGTGTTATCATGTCTACAAACCCAGAGAGATAACCTTCAGGATATCCTTACTCCCTTTAATATATCTACAGGGTTTACTTCTAAGTCTTGATTTTTGACATTCCTGATGGATGTCATCCTTACATCAGTTGTCCAGTATTGTCCATAAAGGTACAGCTTTCCGCTCATGTTATGACTGTCATGTATAATTGCTATAGTGCATTAACTCTCATAGGATGCATCAATGCAATCCTACTGAAGCTTTCCTCTTTCAAAAAATGACACACAAGGTTAGAAGATGGTGTTTTTATCTATTTATCTCTAGTTGTTTCATAGGTGGAGTCCTATAAAGTTTTACTAAATAATCAGCAAGAAAGTGTCATTACCAGAAAAGTAAAATAAGTGTAGTATAAGACAGATTGGCTATACGTAGCCTGCTTCAAACGGCAACCACACCTGGCAACACTACAACAGCCTGTGCAAGAAGAGGTAAGAAAAGAAATGAATCACACAAGGTCAACATGAGCATTTTAGGTATAGCAGAAGGCACTGCAGGCAAAGGATTGCCGCCCACTTTAGTGCTCTTTGTATGTTCTTTCCTATCCAAACTGTTGTACGGAAAGTGTTCAGAGTAAGGCTGCTCTGCAGTGGCAGGGAATGAAATCTCGGTCTCATATTTACTGCTGTGTCTTTTATTTTACCTGTGAGTTTCATAAAAAGCCTGTAAAAAACCTAAAAGCTGATTTTAGTTAAAATTCATCAATCAAGATTTTAAAGTATTGTATCATTTGCAGCAAACTTAGTTGTGTTTCTTCCCCTCCCCAAGAAGCAAAAATTTTACTAACTACTGTCCATCAACAAGTGAACTCTGGATATCGGACGTTTAAGATACAAATGTACTAAAAATGATGCAAAGAAGCATCACATTGTTGATTTGATACATTGCTCTTTCTCTCTTGCTCTTATAAATAGAGTAGTTGGTGATCATTTAATTTAATCTAATTTAATTTGGCTTCTTTTGGAACTAAACTTAAATTTACCATAAGACATGGAGCACACAGTGTTTTGAGTGGATGTGCTGCAAAGTTTTTCTACTAACCTGGACAAGAGGTTTCTTATATATTTTCATATGTATGTTTTTACACATGAGACTTAGTTTAAAGCAAGAACTTTTTCCATGACAGCCCCTCACACTCGGTCCTTGTCTAAGACTTTTATATTTTCACTTGACTCAGTTTAGTTTAGTTTTATTTTATATTTTTGGAGCATATATTTTATTTTATGTTAGTTTATTCTATTCTGTCCTGTTTTTCTAAATAAGTATGCTATAATTGCTGTTTATGACCACTATTTCTCCCTAGTTTGCTCATTTCGTTCAGCCCACTTAGCCATTCTCCTAGTCACCAACCAACCTTAGGCCTCACCATGCACACTTCAGCCTACTGTAGGCCTCACTACGCACACTCCAGCCTACCATATTGCTCTATTGTCCTTCCGCTCTTTCTTCATCTCTTTCCCCTCCCCCACCAAGCTGTTATGGCCAACTTACTTGCAAATGGCCCCTAAACACCATACTATTGCCAAACACTTAGCTCTAGGCCACGGCTCTTCTTGGTTCCCAACTCAGTTCTGGATAACCACAATGGCTGCTATTTCTTGACACACATTACATCATATGGGAGCTAGCTGAAAGCCACCACCACAATGGCCCATTTTCTATTCCTCCTTGTCCTATCAAAAGACACCACCTTTGTTTTTATTCTAATCACAATTCATTTCACTATCTAAATGTAATGACTATAAATAAAAGGAAAACATTGTTTGTAATACCACAGTGCTCATCTGACCAAGAACGCAAATAAACTTATTGTTACACAGATGTATCTATGGATTTTGTGTTTAGTTTATCTTTATTGTCTTCTTTATTGTTTTTACTCATTGTCTCATTCCAGTAATCCTCTACTGCATTCTGAATGGATACTGAGGGTTTCCTGCTCTGTATAATTACTTTTTTTTAAGTAGAGTAATAGTGGCTGTGAAAGGTAAGAGAAAATAATGACCAGCAACACATTATAATGGTGAGACAGCATTAGCTACTGAAGAAAAGACACCCAGAATGAAAGACAGTGTATAAGGACCGTAAGGGAGACAAAAGCTTTTAAACAGTGCGGCATACAGGGTCATAGACTCCTGGCAAAACATTGTCATTAGCTCTTCTGAGGAAAAAATAGCCTTGACAGTCATACATGGTCTGAAATTTTCTCTAATTTGAAAGTTTGATTCCAATGATGAATATCATTGAACCCAGAAGGGCAGCATGGAGTATATGGCTAAGTCCCTAATAAAAGGATTCTTCTAACAGATAAAAAAATCTCAGCAGCCAAGAAATACACACCAAAGACATTAAAGTCATTGAACAGCATGCATTGTTTATACTTCTTTGCAATTTATATAACCATTTCAGTAATGTAATTCCTTCAATTACCATTTATCTAAATGAAATAGGTAGCAAGGTATGTTAGGTAATCTAATTATATAGGCTTGCAATAGCATAATAACTTCCTATCCCAACAAAGTAGTAGTAGTAAGCAATGTTTAACAATGCTGTTTCATAAAACTGTTCTTTACTGATTAAGTATACCTTCAGCTGTTTTAAAATGCCACACACTTTTTTTTAGTAATATATTTATTTATATTTATTGTCAGGCAGTTAGCAAAGAGGATTAGAGTTTTTAATGAGTACCTTTCTGTAGTGCAGGGTGCAGAGTTTTATTTCTTCAAACTTCGATTACATACTGTTCAACTGAGCAAGTCACATAACCAGACAGTACTCACAATTTACTTCTGAAAAGGGCACTTATATCCAGTGGGCTTACCAATTTAGCAAATGCATGAATTAAAAAAATAATGGAATGTTTTACTTATATATTATAAAATATTTAATCCCAGACATCTACATAACAAAAGACAAACAAGACAGTGCGTGATTAAAACAAATACTAGGTACTTAAACATGCAACTAAACTTTATGCAATGTAAAAAAAGAGCTAGTTAAAAATTCAGTAGTCTAAAATTCATATTTGTATATATCCTGGCCAGCCAGACAGCAGATACTGCCAAACAGATAAAATCTAAGGGACTTCCTAAAAGAAGCATACACCTTACCGACCTCCCAACTGTTCAGATTTTCGCAGAATGTTACGATTTTAGCCTCTTATTTTTAGTCTGTTCCTCATAAAGTTTGTGGTTTTCTGGCAAATCAGAAAGGATTGAATTCACTAAATAATGACAGAAGTGAGTTTCAGATTTCACAGACTTCAGAAAATGCATGGCACTAGAACACCTTTTATTCAAGCAACCTTGTAAGCTCATAGGAGCTATATTTTAAAACTATCCTTATTTCTGGGCATGTTCCCCTCATTATTTTTGTTTTTGTGCAGATTTATTGCAATAAAAAGTTGAGATGCTCACAAGCCTGAATCAAGGACAGCAGTGGGTTTCAAAGGAGTTGTGTAAGACAGGAAAAAGAAATCCTGCTGATGTCCCTTTACCAGTTCCTTGAGATAGCCAACAATTCCACACCTTATAACCTGCGATGTCTTGCAGAGACACAAGGCCTCAGCAAATCATTCAGATAAATAAGCAAGATGCAAGTTACATGTGTTGGGAAAAGCTAATGTAACGATCTGAAATAGACACATGGCTACTATATGCAGCCAGTACAGATCCTGTACCACACGAATAATGTGACTTTGTTCCAGAAGAACCTATCAGAAATCTGGTAGCAGAATTCTGCATCTGCTATAGGTAGGTAAAGTCATCATCTGAAAGCCCCAGGTAATCAGGAGAGGGCAATACTGGGACCTGTTTCAAAGTCTCTGAGGATGGCATATAGTGTTTACGTGTTTATTGTTTATTTGTATTTCTTTACTGGGAAAGCTTGATTGAGCAAGCTAACTAATCTTCAGTGGAGGCCCACGGAAAAAAGATATAGAAAGTTACATATGAATTCTTCTTCTTCTTTCGGCTTTTTCCCAGTTAGGGGTCACCACAGCAGATCACCTGTCCGCTCATGATTGGCAGTGGAGTTTTATGGTGTTGAGTTGCCAGCCCAGCGCCCAACCATCCACAGAAGGTACACACATGCACACACTCACACCTAGGGCCAATTTAGAGTGTCCAATCCACCTACAGCATGTCTTTGGGATGTGGGAGGAAACCGGAGCACCCGGAGGAAACCTACGCGACCACAGGGAGGACATGCACACTCCGCACAGAAGGCACCCCAACCGAGGATCGAACTGGAGAACCTCTTGCTGTGAGGCAGCAACGCTAACCACTGCACCACCTATGAATTAACAGTGAATAACAAAACAGGTAAAACAAATCAACATCAAGAGCAGTCTATAAATGCAAGGAACGTTATAAATATCTAATGAAAAACATATTTATGATGTCTTAACTACAGGTGAGTTCCTTTGTAATAGGCATATACAGTGGTTTAGAAGAGACATATCAAAGTACTTGAGATATTTTAAGAACACAAACATATGCACTTCATGGCAGTATTCTATGCATTAATAACGATTATCAACATTATTAATACTAAGGGAATGCAAATAACCAAACCTATATTGTAGAATGTGTTGGGTTAGATGTGCCTTGAATGTGAGATGGTTATCAATTTGCTTGTGTGAAGGGGGGTGCATTCCAAATTTTTGACACCTAGTTGGAGACAGCATCACCTGCAGCATTTTTGGGTTGGGTTATAGAAAGTAGTGTTAAGTATATCTTTCAAGGCAGGGTATTTTTCTGGGTTATACAATACGCTGTGCACAGTTTTAAATTCTGAGTAGTAAAGCTGGTATGTGAGATCAAAGCAGTTTAGCTTTTTGAATACTTTACATTGGAGAGCTCTGTTGGGGTGATTTGCAGGGAGTGCTATTTTATTATAACATCGCTCAGTTTTTGGGTTTTATAGTGATTGTACATTTCTAGAGATAAAGCAAGCATATAGCAGAGAGTTGAGAGTTGGTAGGTTTGGGCTATCATTTCCGTTGTTCTGTCTGTGGGGAAAGATTTAGTTCTAAACAACATATCAAGATTTTGGTGATTTTTTTTTACACTGAATTTCCTTTGATTACCTGTTATGACACTCAGGTGTATAGTGTTTGCATCTAGGGCTATCTTTGTGTTGTTTGAGGAGATGATGGGAAAGATCTAACTTAACTCACTAAGAGTCCTTAAATGTGTTAATGATACTGTTTCATCCACCAATGCATACTAAACCTGAGCATCATTAACAGAGCCAGAATCAGGAAAAGACAGATGTCAATCAACTGAAATTCACTTTCTCTCTTCTTAGGCACCGGCCCTAAAGGAGATGTACAAAAATTATCAGCAGCTTCAGTAACAGATGCAAAACTCTACCTGCTTCATCCTCCTTGTGAAGCAAACCAATAGCCACATCTTCTTTAACCCTAATGGGTTTAAAATATTAAGGAATCTCTTCACTACCTGAAACTCCTGACCTCATCCCAAAACCTAATGCAAAAACAAACAGTCACTCGTTTGCTTCTAATCAATTAGCTTAAGTTCCCAATAAGATGTGCAAGACTGCTACCTTAATGGGGGAATATCGCAGGCAGCCTTCCTGAAACCCCCAAAATCAAGCTGACCTCCTGATCCTCAAAAATCCCCCCAACCTTTGTGATTACTTAAACAAGAAAACCCTGCCTGGATCTACCCTGTTGCACAAAACTACCAGAATTATCTGCCATACAGCACTGCATTGTTCGGTGAGATCCTGCTCATATTAAGCTGAACTGAGCAAAATAGCAAAAAGGCCTGCAACATTTGCCTACAGAAAATGCCCAGGAAATGCCATTCTTCTGCTTGCTATCTCCTGCCAAAGACTGAATTTTACTTCCCACCCTATCTACCATAGTGCCACTCCACACCACATATTATATGCCATGACTAACACCTAATGGATTTATCTACTGTTTTCAGCTTTCTAAAGTGCTGGTCATAACATTGCCAGGAATTTCCCCGGGACAGATGCAGAGCTTCTCTGATTATAAGAAAACAAGATAATAATGGAAAACCATGCAGTGCATCTTTCCCTGGGATAACAGCCACCATATGCACAAAACCAAGCATACAGTTGTCCCAGGTTCTCCCCTTATACAACCCTAACCTTCTCTTCCTTAATGCAGCTAATGCTGCTGCCACATCCTTAGCTCCTGGTGTTTCCACTAATCTCAGAGTGCCATCAACATCAGTCATATTAAAAACATCCAAATATTCCCTTCACAAAATCTTTTACTTAATCAGCAACAGGATATGTGATATTAAGAACAAACTATCCCTTTAGCTGACAAAGACTGACAACCTATAACATCTGCTGAGAAACCTGAAATAAGTGACCATTCTGGTCCCAATGGACCAGAATTTAATCCAGCACAATCTAAAACTGATCAGCTTTCCCAAACTCTGAAGTCCTGGTAATCAGACCCCCACCACAGACTCGCATGACTGCTGACTGGCCGCCCTTGAAACTAACAACTTCTGCAACCACGGTCTGTCACGTGCACTCAACTGTTGTAAAAAAATAAAAAACCTGCCAGCCTGCCTTTTGAAGAGTCAACTAAATCTTCCAACCGTCATCCATAGCAACAAAAGAATCACCTCCAGGTAACTGTGGAACGGGTGCTGTTGGCTCAAGTGGCTCCTGAAATGGCTCTTCTGTTTGGGCAACTATATTTGCCCATTGATCTTGCAAAACATTGATGTGCACCATCCTGCAATAACAGAAAAACTCTACATTAATCAAAACATAGCAAAAAGAAATGGATAAACTCTGTTATTTCTATCAGTCTACAGTATCAATAAATACAACCTGTAGCCTAACAATCATTATTATAAGACCCAATCCTTGCATTAATAACAGCTGCTGCACTCTCTAACCAAAATATTATACCCACTCTGACCTTGTAGGTTGTAATCCCTCTTTTTTCCTTTGCCTTGACTGCCCAATATCCCTGATAAACTCTAAACAACCTTCAATCTCCAAAAATGTGGTAACTGTAACAAGCTGTTAAATAAATAATAAGTATGCATTCTCTGATATCTATGCAATGTTTAACACAGCTTTTCTTTTTTGTGTTCTTAGCCAACTAGCTAGCAAGCTGAGGCATGACAGTTATCATAAGCATTCATTCTGTGAAGAATATAATGTCTGCCATTCAAATAGTTGCCCTTACTTAAATGCTTCCTCTGAAAAGATCTTAAAATCACCTAAAACACACCTCTACTGCTGTAAATGACCAGCTTTGTATTGACTTGCATTTCACTGCAAACTATAAAGACTGTGCAAATAGCTGCCCTTACTTAACTGCCTTTACCACCCAATGACCACTAAACAAACCCCATCATTTATATAACCAAACTACTGTTAATCCTAATTGAGCACCTGAAAATCTACAGCTAAGTGGTACGCAGTCTAATAAAACAGAGTGCATACCTTAATCTGGACAACACACTGCAAGCAACTGAACAGCTCCCATAATCAGATATGTACAGTTTTTTAAAAAAAAACTAAAGCCCATAGCCCTTAAATGTCAATAAAATAGTACTACCACCTCCCAACCAATAAATAAAAACTCTACCACAAGAAAGGAAAACTGGTAAATGGCCTGCAATACCAACCCCTGAACTTCCCTGATGTCATCCCACCCGAACAATCAGGTAGACTGCTTAACCCCGGTTGTTTGTAGCATCTGAATGCGCTATACTACCATGTGGATAGATAAGCCAAATTACTTATACATTACCCCACAAATGCTCATAAAAGACTGCAATTAAAAATAAAAAAAAATCCAGCTTCAAAATACTGACAATAAATAAATAACAATAGCTCTATCCCCGCAAGAGCTAAAAATACATGAAATAAAAAAGCAGCCTATTCTTGCCAGCACTAATCTAATGATTATAAAAAAATAATTAAAAAAAAATCCCTCTTGAAATTAATGTTAAAACTACCTGTGAAGTCTAACCACTAACCATATCCCAAAACTACAATCAAAACTCCTTACTTCTCCTTACAGTTACACCAACCCCCACCCTCCCACAAGTTTACCAAAGGACTTACAACCATTATAAGAGTGAAACAGAATTATTAAATATAAGAAGAAGCTCTTTACCTGTAATTATATACAAAAATCTCACATTTTCCTGGTGATAAAAGTCAAATTACCTGAACTTTCAGCACTGTGGTCACCTGGGCGTAGAGAGATTGAGCTTATGCATTCCAACATCCACATCAATAAAGATAATATAATAGCCGACCGAAGACCTATATAATACCCCTCTGTCAATCCATACTCAACTTCCTACACCTAATTACATGTTTTACATACTCACCCCAACCCCCTCCCCTTATTATTACCAAACTTAACTCCAAAAATGCCTTACCCAATTATACTAATAAGGTGTACATGTACAAATATGTTCTCTTGGCAAGCTAGATGTATTAATCCTGAAAAAATATCAAATGAATTCTTTTCAATTTTATTATGACTAGAAATATGAATGTATGCATAGCTATGCACTGGAATTGCACCCTTTAGTTCCTCTTGTGGAAATTTGCTTTAGAAAGCATCTGCCACTATGTAATCAGCTAAACTATATAGAGCAGGTTGAAGCGTTGTATGTTTTTTCTGGCTGACAGTTTTATCACCCTTGTTTATTTTTCTAATGTGGATCAGATGGTCTTCATAAACTTGATTGCCAGGGCTGTTTTTCTAGGTTTTCTGAAGCAGCTGACTGTAAAGGGAAGTGGACAGTTCAGCAGTTTATCAAACATGCTGGCACTGTGTTTACTTCTTAGTCAGGCATTATGCAACTTTCCTTAATGATAACAATCATTGCTGAGCAAAACAGTTGGGCAACTCCTTTGAAATTTAGAGTTATTGTATTACCATGTAGAATATCCATTTTTATAACATTTCAAATTGGGTGGGGTGGTAGAGTAATTGTATTAAAGAAATGAGGTGGAATGTGAAAGAAGTTTCAGCTCAGCTGCATATTGTTGTTATACAACAATTACATTATTAGAGTTGGTAGTCTGAATCAAAAACAAACATTGTTCTGCATTTTCAAAAAAATATATAATGACCAGAGACTGTCTTGTGCTTTAAATACTTCATAATTTCATTATGTAGTGCCTTCTTAATTTGTATTCATGCCTTTGTTCAGTCAGTCCAAGGTACTCTAAGATTTCGATTGTTTTGGTTTTAGCATTCAAGCAGATTATGTCTTGCAAGACTTTGTTCTTCTCCCCACAGGAGTGCATAATTCTTTAGGAGAAAATTATGACATGGCCCAACGTGTGTTCCCAGTCTTTTGTTTACACTAGCCTGTCACAGCCGATCATACACATAACCACTTTTCTTGACAGGTTTTCTTAAACTTATTTATATCTTGTGTAACTGTAGTGCTCTTAAATCCTTCAACTTCCTTCAACCTGCCATTTCACATAGCTGGTTTTTGTATGCTCTCATGTACCCTGCCATGTCACATAGGAGGTTGTTCTACATATGCTCCCACACATCCTGTCATGTCACATAGCAGGTTGTTCTACATATGCTCTCATGCACACTGCCATGTCACATAGAGGTTGTTCTACATATGCTCCCATGCACCCTGTCATGTCACATAGGTGGTTGTCCTATATATGCTCTCATGCACTCTGCCATGTCACATAGCAGGTTGTTCTACATATGCTCCCATGCACCCTGCCATGTCACATAGCAGGTTGTTTTATGTATGCTCTCATGCACCCTGCTATGTCACCTAGCAGGTTGTTCGACATATGCTCTCATGCACCCTGCCATATCACATAGCAGGTTGTTTTATGTATGCTCTCATGTACCCTGCTATGTCACATAGCAGGTTGATCTACATATGCTCCCATGCACCCTGCCATGTCACATAGCAGATTGTTATACATATGTTCCCATGCATCCTGTCATGTCACATAGGAAGGTGCTCCATGTATGCTCTCAAGGAAGGCAGTCCCCATATTTTGCATACCATCAGTCTTCCTTAAATACTACCTTCGTGTCCATTTGCTTTTAAACATGCTTTACACTGAACTAAACTACTCTGTACGTATTCCACATTCTTGCAGCCAAAATGTTTACTTCATTGTCTGATTGTCTCTTTCTTCAAAGTGACTAAGTTTAGGCTCCACCACACTGAAGTATCCTGTACTGACCCACGTCTACAGTGTTTCACTTTTATGGTAGGGGGTTTCAAAGATTTTTCACATTCTTTGCTCCATTGAGGTCCATTCAGAGATGACATGATCACCTCTGCCTGATATACACATCCACAACAGACAAGGAGACAGACAGACACACACACACACACACAGAAACATGCAGACACACTTGCACACTTGGGCACGCACATATGCATGCGTATGGTTCCTCATACACACACACACACACACACACACACACACACACACACACACACACACACACACACACACACACACACACACAGGCCTTTTGTTCTATGCTTTACTAAGTTATCCTTTACATTGCTTCCTTTATGTCACCCTCAGGCTGACATCAGTTATCTTGATATAGCTCTAGAATGTACACATAGAATGCACTAACAAGGGAAGAGTCAAACTAATAATGTATTGATATACCACTGGGGATAGAATTCACCTCAGAATAGGCACCATTCACCACTGCAGTGTATTACCTACTTGTGAAGTATGCTTACCAGAAGTTTGTCCACTTCTAGACAATCCATGTTCAGTCTTTGACAAAGAAAATTATGCCCACTGAATTCTCTTAACATGCTGTTTCAGTAATCTATTTAAAGAGCTTAAGCAGGCTAATCAGATAAGATACCTGTCCATGTATCTCCAAATAAGTCCGATACCATTCTTTGCACCCCCAGTCAACTTAATTTCCTTTTAATGAGCATCTCAAAGATTTTCCATAACAAAAATGAATCTGAGTGGACTATAATTAAACAATATGTTCATTTATAGTAATTATCGAGCTTAGCTGAATCAGTCCTCCTTTAGACATATAGAAGGAGCTTGACAGTTATCAATAAATTAAAGTGAGTTCTTGTAAATCGAATTATTGTTTGTTGAAAATCTAATATATTTATTTTTCTTAGTATTGTTACTCATATCCCAGCACAATCTCCATGCCCAAAATACATAAATTTACTGCATTTTACTAAACAGGCTGTCACTTTTGAGTCTATTTACAGAGAATAATCAAGGAAACCATCTAGCCAGTACAAATGTTATCCCCACATCTTAGCAGAAACATCATGCAACCTAGTATTAGTGCACAAAAACTTCCATATTTATACAGATTCAATAATAAGATAGTTATTACAGCCACAAACTGCACATTACAATGGGAATAGTATAAGTTTATTAATTTTTTACAAAGTCTGTAAAAATAGCAAAGGTATTTTGGGGGTTTAGATGATTGTCTATATGGGCAGCCACGGTGGTGCAGTGGTTAGCATTGCCACCTCACAGCAAGAGGTTCTCCGATTCGATCCATGGCTGGGGTGCCTTCTGTGCGGAGTCTGCATGTCCTCCTTGTGGTCACGTGGGTTTCCTCCCAGTGCTCCTGTTTTCTCCCACATGCCAAAGACATGCTATAGGTGGATTGGATCCTCTAAACTGGCCCTAGGCTTGAGTGCGTGCATGTGTGTGCCTTCCGTGGAAGGTTGGGCACCGGGCTGGCAACTCAACACCGTAAAAACTCCACTGCCAATCATGAGCAGACAGGTGATCCACTGTGGCAACCTCTAACCGGGAAAAGCTGAAAGAAGAAGAAGAAGAAGAAGAAGATGATTGTCTATATGCAGAATAGCTAGATGTTATTAGCTGAAAAATACAGACAAAGACAAAATGCCTGAATGTACTTTTCTTTTCTGGGGAAGGGGGACAAAGTCTGCTACACTCCCAATATATATGGGTCTGCACATCTACCACTGGGGGGGGGTCTGTTCAGGTTTCACATCGTACCATTGGCTGACAGCATTTCTTGGCCACTTTGCATGTGATCAAATATGCAAAACTCTGATATCTTTCAGCATTTCCTAATTATTAGCTGTAGACAGCAGCCAAATGTATTAACTCCAGTCAGACGTGTTGCAGAAAACAAACAGTTAACCTCCAGCTGTGGGATATATCTGAGTAGAAGACTAATATTTGCATATTATAGTTAAAATAGTGAGACTTCTATCCTAGTGAATGGACTAACTCTGTCAGTGTTTGTATCACTTCATCTTATCTTCGTTTGGCTGAAAGGTATAGTCAGGCTTACTCTTTATTATAATTTCTGTATGTAATGCAGCTGATATTTGGCTTGACGGTGTACTGTTAAGTAGCATATGCTTTCATTATCTCAGCATCCCCAAGTTTCTTGATTTTCATGAATTTCTCTCATATTTAACTTTAATTTACAATCACACTTTTCAGAGTGGCTTTATCAGCTATTGAACAGATGAAATCTACCCACAATTTTTTCATATATGGAAATTATATGCTTTCTAATCTATAAGTTATAGCTGCTTACAGTTCTAATGCTTTCATACCAGCAAAATTATAGTTTCAAAAATCCAGACACTTTGTCTCTATTTTTTTTATAGTCTGGTATCTGAAAAACAAAATATATTTCAGTATAACCAAGTAAATTCCAAATGTCATAGTACTGCTAATTTTAAGGTTAGGTTAATACATTTAAGATTTCAATTGCTGAGATAAATTGTGGATATTTATACAAAATGACACAACTCACTGGAGAAAACAAATCATTATTGTGCTAGAAGCAGGGCTGTCAGAAAATAAATTTTGCATAGCCAGAAACCACACCTTACTGCTCATGCAATCCATCTTGTGCGAATTGATTTTGTCTGATTTATTACGGGCTTGCCATTCTAATAGCTAATGCTAGAGAAAGTAATCATGTTGTTGCATTACCGTTTATTGTAGTGCCTGTGTATATGTGGAAGATATCATAATTCACTCCTGCTAGCACTGGGCTGTGTTTCATTTTGTATCTGGTTCAAAATGCATGCCCTTGAGTGATGTATGCTGCGGTGTTCAACAACAGATAGCAGACTCGCATACCTGAACAAAATAGATGGAGCTTGATTTCTGACTGTTACCTGCAGCTTTGTGATAAGCTGGGTATAATTTTTCTCAGGGACACCACAAGACAAATGTTTATTAGACAGCAGATGCTAGAAAATGCAATGTATTTTTTGGTTTATTTTATAGGGGTGGCTTCCCTCTTGTGGGTGACATTATCAATGGCAGGTGTGTATCTTTATTTTGCTTACAGAACTTAAATTATTTTATTATATATATTGGGGATAGGCAAATTTGCTTGCTATATTTCCAGTTATTGAAATTCATTATTTTTTTATAATTGTTATGTTTGTTAGCTTAAAAGAGAAGCAGGTCACCACAGGGCACAGATATAGTGTGACCCATTCTCCATTTTACTGTCTAATGATTTTGCCAGTTTTGAGCAAACTACCACATATGAACGGCTACTTTGCTTCAGTACAGAGGCACCCAACCCAGAGTTCCTAACTGATATAGAGGTAGAATACTCATAACTACAATATGGTGCCTGCATAGCCTTGAGAACAGTAGCTGCAGTGGTTTCTTCACAGTCAGCATGTGTAGAAGTGAGTAAGTATGCAAAAGAAATAATAGTCTGTAGTGATATCATAAAGAAATTTATTGTGACTTTTGTTTAAATGTGTTGAGGTAATTTTTTTTTCCAATGCTGTAGAATGAAAGGAAAAATAATTACTGCCCTTTTAATATAATATTGCAAACAGTAAGCTGTTTACATTTAAGTTATTTTGCTGTCATAGACAGCATTGACTTTCATCAGAAGTGTTACGTAATTCTTATAAAAAAATGCAGATATAAGTTTGACTGTCAGTAATCTATACCTTGACATCAGCTCCCCAGCTCAGAGGGGATAAATCCCTGATTGCATTTTAGAAGATCTATGGTTGATTACCAGTAAGGGTGGTAGAGGGACTGGGTGGGGAAGTATGGAAGTGAGGGACTGACATGGCTTGCCCATCCTGGGGTGGAGGAAGGCAGCCTGGCTCATTGCAATAGTAGCATAAAGAGCCTAGGAAACTATATGCTGGTGGCAGTGTGCCACTTGGTAAGGAGGCTGTGCATGCACCTTCCAAAGGCAGTATCAGCACAGTCCACAAGGCTGACATTGGTGGTGGTGGTGGGGTGGGGGGGTGGAGCAGGTTCCCTGGCAGCAGTATTACACTGCAGCAGCAGCATCCTGGATCTCCTCACCAGCTCCATGGGTGGGTTGGCATGAACGAGGCAAAGGTAGGACAGATACAGCCAGTGAAGGTAGAAAGGAGCTGATAGTAGTTGATGGTCAGCTTCAAGGAGCTTAAAAAAGGGTCTATACCTTACACTGTAAAACTGAGGACTAATAAATATATGTTAGTGAAGATATTCTAGGTAAATATACATAATCCCTTTGTAGGTGTTGAACAAAAATAGTATAATTATAAAGTAATAATAATATGAAAAAATGACTTGTCTAAGCAAAGTTTTAAAGACAGCATGGTCAGAAGAAACAGAGTTATTATACTAATAGTTATATTGGTCAAATTTAGTTTTCTTGTCCTTAACTGTTATTTTATCTGACTCTGTTGTCCCAAAGTTCTATACATAGAAATAACTAATTCCTGCAGTTTAAAACAGGTGCAGTGATGGAAAAGCTCAGAATAAAGAATAACATAATACTGACCTATGTAAAAAATGGAGGTCCAAGTTCTTACATTTAATGTTTATGGATGGGATAAATGACTGAAATTAACGAATCATCAAGAGAACATTTCCATAGTTTTGCAGTGGTCATATCAATTTGTTCTATATCACTGAGGAGAAATAAAGTTAATTTCAGTGTTAGCTGACTGCTAAGAGACATTGCAAGCAATAGCCAATGATTTAAATACCTTAATAATATTATCAGGCTCATAAAAAAAGACAGCAAAATACAAGTGCAGAGTAGGGTGATGGATAAAGAAATACCCATAGACAGAGGCATACTTCTCAAATGTACAGATTTTTGCAGAATGTACAGATTTTTGCATCATATTTTTGGTTGATTTCTCAATAAAACTGTGCTTTTCTGGCAAATCAATGAGGATTGAAGTCAGAAAATGATGACAAAAATTTGAGATTCATATTTCATACTCTTCAGAAAATTCATGCTAATGCAAAACCTGCTATTCTATTAACTAAGTTTGTATGAGCAATATTTAAAAACTATCCCTATTTTTCAGCCCCCCCATTATTTAAGGTTTTGTGCAGATTTCCTGCTCTAAGGAGTTGAGAGGTATAGACAATAGGGAAGTGATGTATTTTCTCCTCAAAATATTGAGATGTTAAATTCATAAAGATGCATAAACTAATGTCCTTAGACTTTCATCCAGAATCTCTGCTAAAATCTGTATTTCCTTCATCAGACATGGCAAAGCAATTACTCACCAAACACATTGTTTAACAAAAAGCAATGAAAAATCAGAGGCAAAATGTCCACAACTTTTTATCACATTATTTCTCAGCTTGTAACAGGCAGCAGATATAAAACAGTCCAAAACTAATTTTAAAGAAATGCCACCTCCACCTACTATTTAGGTACTAACCTATTGATTTGTTTTGTGTGTGTGTGTGTGTGTGTGTGTGTGTGTGTGTGTGTGTGTGTGTGTGTGTGTGTGTGTGTGTGCGCATTTCCTTATAGTATAAGCTAGGATACATATATTGTGGGAATGCTATGCATTTCTCAAAGTGATATAAGGCCACAAGTGACTCTTCCCCTCCCACCATAATGAACACATCATGCACATATTTATGGTCTCCATTAGGGAAATCAGGGTACTGTGTCTACCCCAAACAAGAGCTCTACCTTTCCCCACAGAGAAAGAGAGAGAGACTAGTATGCCCTGCCCTTCAGTACTGTCCCTCCCTGGCCAGTCTCCTGGGTTATTGCCAGGCCTCGATCCCTGCAACACCACTTATTATTTTCCTCTGCCTTTGAAACCATGTTTTCAAGACCATTAGTGCATTTGAAATTGTAGATTACTTTATACTGTTGGCAGGCATTTAGGGTATTTGCATAACAGATGTTGTTTTTCTATGCACTGATGACATGTTTTCTTCACTCCAACATGTGATACAGGGTGTTTCACAGGGCTGTATACTAAGGCTACTGTTATTTTTCCATTATTGATGAACTGCTATCATTTTGTTTTCAGATGTAATTTACTATGTGGATGACACAATCTTGACTAGAAATGACTCACGTGAAATCTTTATTTAGCATCCCTAATTCAGAGAAATGTTTATAGAGTACAGAACTACTTATTCAAACCTTTGTTTAACATAAACAATAAGAAAGCAATGACCAAGACATCCGTTGCAGTCTTGAAGGGAGCAACATTTAAGATGGCCTATTGATGACCTCTGCTCCAATGATTAATACTTTGGGAATCATGGGTAACAGAAACCTCTGCTCCAGTGATTAATACTTAGGGAATCCTGGGTAACAGAAAGCAATACATGAACGAATAAATGAGTCAATGAACAAACTAATGAATGGATCAACACAATGGGATTATATAGGCCCTGGTATTCATGAACATAGGGCACAGATCATAACTGCATCTTGAAGGCTGTGTTGGATATACCTCAAGAGATTTCCGTGAGTCATGGATAGTGATAGTGGCTAGTCCCTGGGTGCACCCAGCCCCAATCCTGGAGTTTAGAATGTCACACAGGAACACCTAGTGTGCATATTAGCATATAAGGCCCTCCCATTGTCAAGAATGACAGTCAGGTTTTTGTAGCGCTACAGCGTGCTACTGAATAAGGAAGATGATGGTATACAGCACACCTTGCAAACAGCTATAATGTGTATTATTTATTTATTTATTTTATCTGCAGTTTGTTTGCCAAGATGGTCCATTGGGCTGACAGGAGCCCATTTTCAGTGGAGTCCTGGAGAAAAAAGCTCCAGAAATACAATGCACATAATAAACAAGTTCTTAAAGATACAGAGGTACATATAATGAGCATGTTAATTGAGGATGCAATTTAGTAAGATACAAAAGCGAAATTATGAAAAAATAAGTATGTTAAGTCCTACAAATGCAACAGAAATTAAAAACAATAAGTAGCTATTTACAAGTATGTCTGTTCCTACTGAAGATATAGTGACAGTGGGGGCAAGGGGTACATAGGTTGGGTGTGGGTGATATAGTAGGGGAAATGAGCTAATGAGGGGGGAAATGCAGAGAGGGAAGAGTTAGAGGAGGAGGAGAAGGGCAGTTATGTGGTTTTAAAGTGGAGACAGAGGGAGAGTGAGAGCAAGGTGAGTTTCTAAGGGAGTTTATGTAGGGTTTGAGCAGTAACATTCCCAATGGGATGGTGCAAGTGAAGCAAGATTTTGAAGACAGAGTGACTACTAATGGTACGTATAAGGGGTGGCAGTGAGCTCCAGAGGTGTGCTAGAGAGAAGAACAGTCGATGTTTACCTGGGAGGTGGGTGGGTTTGTGTAGTTCTATCAGATTCTGGGTGTTGGATCTTAGGACTCCTATCAGGTATGTGCATTTTAAAGGTGGAGGCAAGGGAGGGGCAGAGAAAGGGAGTGAAAATGAGTTTATGAGCTCGGGTGACGTGAATGGAGGTAAGATAGTTGGGCAACTCTAGCCAATTTAGTTTGTCAAGAGCAATACAGTGGTGGGTAGAGGATCTGTAGCCTGTGGCAAATTTGGAAATTTTGTTGTAACAGGAAGAAAGCTTTATTTTGAGAGAAGATTGTAGGTTAGTCAGGAGGAAAGCATCATATAAGAGAGAGTGGATGAGGTATGTGGTAGAGAGAACAAGCTTGGCAGAGGGAGAGAGGTAGCGATTATGTTGGTAAAGCATGCCAAGCTTCTGGTGTGTTTGTTTGATATTTATTTGTAGGTGGGTATTGAACTTGAGCTGTTAGCAGGTTTGTCTGCACTATAGGGGATACTGTTTCTGTTTAAGAATTCCCTTCTGTTCAACAGAAGTGTGGAGGATGGCTTATTGTTTTATGGAAGATAAGCTGTGTGCCAGGAAGAGATGGATTTTTCTGTTCTTCCTGCAGAGAGAATATGGGGACCACCTGCTGACCATGTTGCCTTCTGCAGAAGATGGACACATGGTACACATTTACTGGGATGGCAAGGGATGCCACGGATATTACCCATTCTAGTAGGCAGTACTAGTATGTCTACAGTGATCTGAGACAGAGTCACCCTGACTTGCTACATCAGTGGGAGACAGAGGTTCAGGAGAGGTAGCCTGGAATATACTGTAAGCATTTTTTTCTGTACCATTAACTTCTAATATCTTAGCTGTTATTCATTTACATGCAGAACTTCATACTTTGTTTTCAAGTGATGGAGGAGTGATAGCTGAACTGTATTGGGTGTCATACAATATGAAAGCACCACTGAGTGTAGTGAGATGTATATGATATCTGTGTCAGTTCACTATACAGCTGTGATTCTGCTTGAGGTGTATGTGTGCAGTCATTTTTGCCCCATTGTGTCACACTACTGTCAATACAGTTGTGAAAGAGGAGGAGCTGAGGTCACTGTTGCTGTGCACTATGCCAGCCAATGCCTCGGGTGCTGGGACATCACCAGCCATCAAGTCTTTCAGCAGGTGCACTATGGTTCGCTTGCTACAGGTGACTGGGAGTGTCTCTGGTATCATCTGTGGCTGCTTCACTGATAGGGGAGGTGTGAAGGCTATTCTGAAAGTGGACTGGAGGGGTCTACCTTCGAGTTCCAGCATCACTTATGGATATTGGCAGCTACCAAGGAATGCTGGCAAAGGCAACATTCCTGGACAATGCGGATCGCCTTCTGTCAAGGCTTGTGGAGTTACAGCTTTAGTATTCCATGTCCACTGGGCTTAATGGCAGAGCAACCAGTCCATAACATTAGTTGCTCAGGAGAGTGATACCTGGATTTGTTGCTGTCATGGCTTCTCTACCATCAAGCTATACCAGGATGCTACCCTGTCCATTTTCTGGTGATTTTTCCCTCCCTTAGATGTCACCCCCCATTACCTATTCATTGCCCAACCCTCTCATCACCACTTGTTAACCCTCTGTATGTCACTCCTCATCTATTGTCTTCACCACCTTTTTGTCTCTCTCTCTCTCTCTCGTAAGTCCTACTATATGTTCTGTGATCTGCACTCAAGTAAGTTCATACTATTAGACTCTGTGCAATACATGTACACCTTAAAACATCACTGTACTGAGCAGCGTGCCTCACAAAGTCATGTGTAACAATGTTGTTTTCTATCAGAGAATAAAGCAGGCAAGAGTAATACATTGCATCAAGTCAATAACATGATGCATACTCAGTTTTTTCTTCCCACTTAGGTTTTAGGCTTTAAGATATGTCACATCTACAATTACAGCTGGAGATACTAATAATAGTTTTGTAGATAAAGAGAATGCTGGCAAGTCACTTCAAATGTCACTATTTTTCTGGGAGAAATAAGGTAATTATCCTCAAATGCATATTGAAAGATGGAATTTTATATCATTAACTACGTAACAGCAAATTAATAAATGGAGCTTGTGATGCAAAGACTGGTTTAGTTTGAAGATGTACATTGTATATGGAAGTGCTCACTTTGTCAAGACTTTATAGCTGTCATAATCATGGAGCTTTAAACACATTCAGAATAGTAGTGCATGGAATAGGTATAGGATCTGTAATACATTGATAGCCTATGTGCACTTACAGTTAACATTAGTAGTTTACATGGAATCTTCTCTAATAATAGCCTTTTACTATGAGGTTTCTTATGAAGAACCAGACACCATCTTCTCCAACTTATAATCTATTTCAAGCCCTTCAATCATTAGACCATACCACTGGTATTTTGGATGGAAAGAAAGTTAGCTATCATTAAGGAAGACTGGACCATAGCAAAGAAGGGTTTCTTACTACCCTGCGACCTTTATGGTGCACATTAATAAAGCCATTATAAAAGCCCAGGCTTGTCTGAATACTTGTTACAGAGCATAAACTTCACAAAAAAGGTTAGGGAATCTCTGTCTAATGATGTCATTCTTCCCACGCTGTACCTATTTTTGCATATGCATCTTGTAAACAAACTGCAAAGAATGGACGATAAAACTTCTTGCTTTCTAACTGGTAATTCAGACAGCACACGTCACTGCCACGCATAGGCTGGGAGAGATCAGCTTGCAATTTCTGCCAAAGGCTAAATTACTTACATGTACTCTCAATTTCAAAACACTCAGCCTAGACCACTGTAAATGATTTTACAGTACCCTGAATATAGAATCTGCTGATAACTCTTTCAGATCCAGTAGTGAGTCTGGAAACAATCTTGAATTCCCATTTCGCTCACTTTTCTAGAATTTTCTCAGTTGTAGGTTCTCAGTAGAAAACTTCTCTTTCTGTTGCTACTTAAAAATCTGCATTACATCATTTAGATTCAAGAATGCTTGCAAATAGTTTCTCAAAAGAGGCCTTGAACTTGTTTAGGTACAGTAACATATGCCTTTTCAACTGCAAAGTCAATAGTTTCTCGATTTTATTAATTCTGACTTTACAATAATATGTTGGATTCTTATGTTTGAAAGTACTTTTTTCCAATGTGATATATGATACAGTATGCCAAATGTAATTCTAATAATTTCTACACCCATACAACTTTATATTGTGGATTTCTTTATTTCATTTTCATTCCACTGTGTAAATTGCATAGGGCCCTTTGTTATGTGAACTTAACTCTGATCAGCTTCACGATTGACTAGTTTCCTTATTTGACACCAGGGCCATATCTAAAAATAGTAACTCAAATTAATACAGAGATAAAGAAATAAATCGGTGCGTATGTATTATTGCAACCACATTTTCCGACGTGCTGGACTTTCTTCTCTTTTACTCAAACAATGACAAGGAAGTGTAATCAGGAAGGGTAGACTGTAAAAAACTCTTCTGTGATGTTGGTGGTGGCTTTTTAAAATGAGTAAGGGTTCAAATTTGAGGATTTGTGGCTAGCATGCTTGAAAGACATCAAGCACTGAATTCAGCGAGTGATCCCAGTGGCTGTCTGTATATACGTACATTGGCCTGAAAGGAGTGTGGGCAGTCATAGCTTACGATGTTAGAAACACACACACACACACACACACACACACACACACACACACACACACACACACACACACACACACACACACACACACACTCACACTTCCAACGAATTAGCTGCTTTTGAGCACACTAGCCACAAATCCTAACATGTGCAAACCCTTACTAGTTTTACAAACCCACCACCAAGATCGTGTTTTAACAGTCTACCCTTCCCGATGACTTTTTTAAGAAGTTAGACTGAGTACAGCTTTGTTTTTCTTTCCTGATGGCTTTCCGTTCTCAGGGCAAAGGCTGAGAACACGGAACGCGTTTTAAGTGGAACGTTGGACTTTCTTAACTGACATCTTGAGATGCTGGTAGGAAATGGGGAAATCTATTTTTTAAACCTTATTTTTCAGCCATTGAAGTGAAAAAACATCCTCAAAACAATAACACATTAAAGAAAACACGTCTTTGAGGTTTTCTCATACTTCATTGGTCCCAGTTGACACAAGGAGAAGCAACCAGCATCAGGGCGAAAATGTGGTTGCGATAATATGTAAGTACCTATAAATTTATTTCCTTCTGTGATTTTGCAAATAATACTATGTTAATCTATGACTATATTATGTTTATAGTGTTCATCTGACTTGTGATTTACTTCTCATATTAACAAGTTCATTACTGAAAAAAACAGCTATGATCTGATTCACCTAAGTATAAAAAAAAAAAAAAAAAAAGAAAAGAAAAACAAAACAAGGGATCTATTGGGCAGGCTATCAGTTTCTGTCTGTTGCCTTGCATTTACCTAGAATTGTTCACATGATTAATTAATGCGCATAAACTTCTAAGCGTATTCAACTCTTTTGGTTGCAGTTCAATGTGCCACTATTTGGATACAAACTTTGTTTTATCTCATCAGTGTGCCTACTGATGCTTGTCTATTATATTCAGAATGGCTGTTCTTTTTTCTTTAACTCTCTCAGAAGGTGTACTTATTCAAGTTGTTAAGGAACTTTGGACTACAATTTTGCATACCTACCAAACATTTACTTCTTCTTTGCCTGATGTGGACATGTCATGTTCCAGTTCCTGGAAGCATATCCCCATAGTATTCTACCACAGGTGTGTCAAGCTCACATTTCTCTTTGTACAGTGTTGGCTCATCTCTCCACCTCTGCACAGTCTGAAAAGTTTCTTATCCTTTACAAGGTTTTCCCTATTCCTGCAGCCAATGGCTGCAAGGCACAAAAGCTCATTCTCCTCAGAGTACTGGATTATTTCAGAGCACACACACCAACTCGCACTATAGATAAACTTATTGGGAATTGCCTGTGGACCCAATGATCTTCTTTGGAAAGTTGGAGAGAAACAAACTTCTGTAGGAAACCAGCTAGGGCACAGGGAGGACATGTACATTGCATAAAGAAGGCACCCCAGCCAAGACTTAAACTATAGAATTTATTGTTGTGGGGTGAAAATGGTACTTACTGCAGCACCATGCATTTTGTTTAATCATGCCAAATAATTTTCTCAAAGGTTTGTCACTTTTTATTGCATTCTGTCAAACAGTTGTTTAAACATATATCTTCTGGATGATTTACATTCATTCATTGACTCTGATTACTGAGGTTCATGGGTGACCCAGAGTCTATCCTGGCTGCTGAAATTAAACCCAAGTAAGATGCCAGTCTATCATGGTATCCACAATCACATGTAGGCAAACACACACACACACGCACACACGCACACACACACACACACACACACACACACACACACACACACACACACACACACACACACACACGCACGCACACGCACACGCACACACACACACACACACACACACACACACACACACACACACACACACACACACACACACACACACATATACACGTCTCCATCTCTAATGAGTTATATGCAAACAGTTTTTCAGTACTATTTTGTGACTGTGTTTGTGGTTTTCTTTTTTAAATATATCCTTATTATTTAATTAAGGTTCCTAATTTTGTTAAGATTTTGACTTCTGTTTTGTTATTCATATACACCTCTGGTTATGTATTACTGTCACATTCATATGTTGTACCGATGCAAGCATATTCATCTATCTCATTGTCACTTTCTTCTGTTTGATACTGGCTCACTTCTGAAACATTTTGTATATATTCTTTTAGAATGTTTTTTTTTTAGTTTTTTTTTTTTTTGAAATACATTATATGACTTATCTACTTCCTTCATCATTTTACACAGTCTTTTGAAAGTATTTAATTTCTTAGTGCAGTATACCTTCACAGTACCTTAAAACTTACTGAACAGAGTGATACTAACAGCCATAGTATTCAATGTACAATGTTCAAAGGTCAGTATGGTGAAACTTTAAAACTTCAAATCAAAATATCTAATAAAACATAAATGCATCATGTGCATCCACCAGCATACTACATCACTGCTCTGTAAAAGAAACTCAGAAGCAAGTTCTAATATGGGTCCTGATTGGAAGAAAAGACCAGATCTCTAGGTAAGCAGCTACTCTGATTTTTAGATTTTAAAATCTCAACATGCTCACATTTTAACGTTGTACATTCAATATTATAATTTTTTGCTACACCAAGATTCAATAATCTGTTTGGAACCTTACCTTCCTTTGTGTAAGTGTGACACTTAAGTGTATCTGTAAATCATCTTGTTAGTTTGTATCATGGCTGTTATTACCAGTCATTTAGTTTCTTTTGGCCTCTGCTGACCCAGCTTTGTTACATTTTTCTCAACTTATACATTTTGTCATTAAGAATTGTATCTTCCTGTCCTGCACCTCCATCGTTTTTGATCATATGTTAGAGCTTGGTAAGTTCCTGTGACACATTTATCCTTTTTCTGAACTGTTAATTCTGAATAATCGGTATTTATATTTATTACTTGGTGTTTTGGAAATCACACTTTGGAACACACTAAATCTTTTACAGAATTACTTTTATTTCATGTACTTTTGTTCTGCACTTCTGAATCTAAAAATAACAAACTGAATAGGTTTCTTTTGGTAGACAATATTTATACGTCTCTTTTGCACATCAGCAAATGTTTCACTCAAACTTCACAGTGCCTAATGTATCTGGCATATTATTTAATCTCTAGCATATGCGGTAGCAGTGCTTTTACTGCTTTTAATCTATCAATCAATCACCAGTTTCAAGTCTTTTTAAATCATTTTTTCATCTTGACAAGATGCACAAAATATGTATTAGTAGTTAGTAGAACATGACAAAGGCACGTTAAAGAGTAGTTTCTTGGTTACATAAGGCTGTTTTCTATTAGAAAGAAAGTCATTTGATGCAGATCATGTGTCACATAGTGACATGTCTATATGAAACAGAAGATATATTCAAACTGTCATAAGAATATTGGAAACTTTTCAAAATGTCTCAGAATTATTTTACAAAATGCACTTTGGGAACAACCAGCTGATAGCTGCAAATGAACTTACACCCCTTTAGTCAATTACTCATAGCATTACAAATACAAAGCTATTCTATGAGAACCTAGATTTCCAGATGAGCATAGAAAGAAAGCCACCCAATGACTTTGCTACCTGAGAGTCTTTTGCAAGTTAAGCTATCACACAGGCACAATATAGTGGATTGTTGACTGACTCCAGTCATTTTCAGTCATTTTCCTACTGGTACATTATTCTGGAGTCCAAACATTTTTACATTTAATAACTGTGTGCCAAATAGTCAGAAAAGTGGAGGAAAAAACAGAATAGGCACTTAACTGGTGTTGTGGCTGTATAGAATCATAGGATCATAGGAAATTACTAGACTAATGGCCCTAGGGCCCTTACAAGCCTAGCCAACTTCTGCCCTTGTTTTCAAGATCAGCACCTATATCACCTGTCCAAGAAAGACACAGGTGCAACCCCCTGAGTGAATATATGGTCATACAGTCAAGCGTCCAGATTGAACTTGAAGGAGCCAAAGAGGTGCTCTGCTTTACAAGAATTGGGAGTCCGTTCCACAGGTGTGGTAATCTCTGGGAGACAAATCTATCCCTCCAGCAGGTTCTACATATCAGGTTAAAGTCTTTAGAGTGAGTAACCCATGAGCCTATAGTCTTACGGAAATGCAGCATTTCCAATAAAGCAGAGTCAGAGATTGCCTTATGCACAAGGAGTAGTCTGTATGAAACATAGTAAAGTGATTTCCGCCAATCCACACAGGATAAATGCTGGATAGATTCTGAAGACCTTGAATTTTCCTTGTGAGGAACCTTTGTGGTCTCTCCAATTGCTGCATGTGCTTGGAAAGATACATACCAACATACCAAAAGGAGGATTGTACTCGATTATTGGCCTGATGAGGGAAGAGTGCAGAGAAGTTATAACTTCTTTTTTTCTGTATGCAATGCCCTTACTTATAAGATGAGCAATATAGAATGCCCTTCTTACCATTGTGATCAAAGGGAAGATTACTGTCAGCCTGTGTGCCCAGGTCTCTCACCACTGAGTGCATACTTAGGGTGTTGCTATACATGTGGTAGTTTGCAGGAACATCGATCTTACAGAAAGGGATGATTATAGGATTGTAGGATGTTGACATCGCCTGGGGATTCTATGGCTTCTGTCCAAACACAAATGCCAAGAGGTCCAGCAAGACAAACAACGTTCTCAGTAGAAAAACCACTTTAATGTGAGGAGCAAAGCTTTCGGATAAAATCCTTTATCAATACTGAAAATACAAATGCAAATGCAGAGTATATATAGGTCTAAAAAAGTCATATGACCGGCAGCCAAGAAGTCACATGACCCAAACATTAAAAGAAAACATGTAGAAATAAATAAATATGCAAAGCTAAAAAATGCAACAGCATAATGCATACATGAAAACAAAAACATTTTAAAAAAGGAAGAATGTATATTTTTTAAAAAAGGAAGAATGTATATTTTTAAAAAAAGCAAAGTTTTAACCTAAAAATCACATGTACAATCTTATACATAAAGAGAAAATCTCATAATCTAGATCTACTCATTCTGACCAAAATAGGTTTAAGGCTGACAGTACTATTCAAACCAGGGGGTGAGTCACCCATCAATCTAATTATCCAGTTGTATTCTTTAATTTCTAATTTGTTATTGATATCACCACCTCTGGGTGAGGGTGAAACATGGTCTATAGCTTTAAATTTAAATACATGCTGTTCACCAAAACATAGCCTGTGTTTATATAAAGCATTAGTGTCCACACATCTTCGGATTTCAGACTTGTGTTCTGTGATCCTATCTTTAAGTTTACGTGGTTTTACCCACATAGAAAGAGTTGCATAATACACAGGTAGCAAGGTAAACCACGTGGGTGGTGACACAAGTAGCAGTTACATTGAACCTAAACAGCCTCTTACTGACTGGGTGTTCAAAGATACCTAAATGTTCATCATCAATGTCATCACAGCACGAGCAGTTATAACATTTTCGTGTGCCCATAATGCTGGATGGATGTGTTGTGATATTTGTAGGAAAATCTTTGTAACAGAGGACACTCTTGAGGGTTCTCATGTTATGATATGCAAAAAATGGGACATTGCCCAGCATTGCTTTTAACTCTTCAGATGCCATCAAGATTAGCCAATTCTTATGGATAATACGATTAATACATGGTGTTTTTGTACTAAACGAAGTAACGATCTTACTTTCATCTCATTCTGGATGGACACATTGGGCAAGCCAACAGCTTGTGTTTCTATGGTGTCATTTAACATAACAGGGGCCACCCTCGACTTTCTTTCCTCTAGCACATTTAGTTTCTCATTATTTAAGGTAGTAGCATCATAACCACTGTTAGTGAAATCAGCTATCATCTCATTCAACTGTTCGGAGAAGCTAGGATCTTCCGTGTTAAACCTACTGGCTCTATAAAATTGAGACCTGACAGTACCTCTAAAAACATGTGGCGCATGCATACTACTTGCATGAGTGTACCTTCCTGCACAGACTTCTTTTCTATGGAGGCTTGTTCTAAGTGTACCACCGTCAAGACTCAAGTTGATATCTAAAAAATTAATAGTAATTTCAGATGAACACATTTTGAACTTCAAAAAAGATGAGATTGAATTGATGTACAGCATAAAATCATTCAAATCCTGTAACGTGATTCTATGGCTTCTCCCAGTTTGCATTCATCAGCAAACTTTGTTAGTCACAGACATTTAGTTTTTGCTTGTACTTCAGAGAAATAGATTCCAAATAGTAGAGGTCCCATGACAGATCCCTGTGGAAAACCATTGGTTATGGGTCTGCTGTTGTATGTGGATTTTCCTGTTTTGACTGTATGGGTTCTATTGGTGTGTCATTTAATGACCCACCTGACAATATAAGGGTTGATACCTAGCTGGGTGAGTTTATCAATAATGCTTGAGTGAGGAATAGTGTCAAAAGCCTTGCCCAAGTCCAGGTAGGCTGTATGCACAGTTTTCCCCTTGTCCAGGGCTCTGGTGACTGTCAGAAGTCTACCAGGCTTAACAGGCATGATCTCCCTTTGACAAATCCAAACTGAGTAAGGCCAAGTGATTGGGGATTACTTATAACTTTGTTGATAAGGTCCATGATGAATTGCTCAATGGCCTTGCAGATAAGGCTAGTTAGGCTAATAGGTCTATACTTCCGAGGGTCAGTTGAAGCACCACCTTTGTGAAAGGGGATAATGGTGACCATTTTCCATTCAGCTGGGACAAAGCCAGTGCTTAGACTATGATTGAAAAGTGTACCCAATGGCATTGCTAGTTCTTGTTGGAGCCCATGTAGGATGCAGCCTGGGATGTTATCAGGTTCCATAGATGTTATGTTTTTGGCCTTTTAGAGGGCATATGAGACCTACTATCTAGAGATACAAGGTGGGGGACAGGTGGAAGGAAAGTCATTGGAAATGTGTGGTGGTAAGGAAGTGAAGCTTTCACAAAACCTGTCAGCTGACAGGTTTGCTATGTCCACAGACTCAGTGTATGTGATATTATTAACTACCAGTTTGGCGCAGATCTGAGACTTACCTTTGAGGCAACAGATGTAACTAAAGAACACCTTATGGTTGTCCTTAATTGAGAATGCTAATTTGGATTCATAGTTGGCTTTGGAGGACTTCACAAGAAGTCTTATTTGCTTGTTTAAGCTGAGGAATGTATGTTTCCAGTTTAGGGCTCACTTCTCTTACTTTTTGGGCAACAATTTCTTCCTCTGATTGTAAAGCCCGTTAATGGCAATTACCCACTAGGCTGGTTTGCTCTTCCTTGAAGAGTTTATTTTGGTCCTATCAGGTACGGCTGCATCAATGCAGTTATACAGGTGTTTGTAAAAAGCACTGGTGTAGGACTCAGCATAGTTGGCAGTTTCATTTGATGAGGGAGGTGCAGTGAAGCTATTTATACCATCCCTTAGAAGGATATAATCTGCTTTGGAGAAGGTTTTAGTTTAATTGCTGCTGGGGGGGGGGGGTCAGGTCTGATAGTTACTTCAAATGAGAAAGATATGTGGTCAGATCTGACAAGGGAAGACCTCACAGTGGGGGTGGTCAGATCTGACAAGGGAAGACCTCACAGTGGGGGTGCTACAGGAGTCCCTTATATTGGTAAGCACCAGATCCCGGATGTTGGCACTCCAAGTTGGAGTGTCCACCAGCTGGTCGAGTGTGTTGGAGTTAATGAACTCAAGGAACCTTTGGGCAAGTGAGTTTGAGCATGAGTAATTTACCCAATCAATGGATGGGCAATTAAAATCACCTAGAATCATGGTGTTTGGATGTCTCTTGATGGATTTCAGTAGATCCAAGTAGGCAGAGAGGGTGTCCTGGTTCATGTAGGGGTCCTGCAGCTGGCACCTTGGATCCCAGGAACTACTGCCCCATCAGTCTGATGAGCCTGATCTGCAAGGCCATGGAACGCATTATCATGGAACTTATAAACAAAGACATTGGCAATCTTCAAACACTGGACCCCACCCAGTTTGGGTTCGTGAAGTGATGATCTTGTCTCCATAACCTGATTGACTTCTTCGAATCACTCTCCAGAGCTGTGGACGAGGGTAAGGTGGTCCACACAGCCTATCTGGACCTCACCGAGTCCTTTGACACCATCCCCCACTCTGGAATCATAGAGAGACTTACTAAGCTGGGCATTAATCCCTACATCACTTGATGGGTTGCCAACTGGCTTACTGACAGAACCCACACTGTAAAAGTATCTGACTCCAAATCCAGCTCCAGACAAGTGACAAGTGGAGTACCTCAGGGTTCAGTCTTGGGACCGTTCTTGTTTGGCATCTACTTCTCTGAAGTACAGGCCAAAACTAAGGGACTCTGGCTAACGACGTTCACAGATGACTGCAAACTGGGAGCCATTATTGAATCCCCAAATGATGTGGATACTCTACAAAAGGGCCTTACAGAAACAGATGCTTGGTGTCAGAGCCATGGGCTCAAGCTCAATGCTAAGAAATGTATAGTTATCCCCTTTGGGAAAAAACAGGTACCCGTGAATAAACCACATAGGTGGCAGTACACTAAACACCGGAAGTGTGATAAGAGATATAGGGACGCAGGTCAGGAAATTGTTCTATGTGGCACACCTCATCACTAAGGGCTTTTCATCCAGAAAAAAGGAGGTCATTGTCCCACTGTACTCATCCCTCATTAGACCCATTATAGAATACAATGTCTCATTTGGTATGTACCTCTCAAGACAACTGCAACAACTGGAAAGGCCGCAGGAATACCTCACTAAAAGAATCACAGGCCTTAAGCAGATGCCCTACGCTGACCGCCTTAAAAAACTCCAGGTATATTCTGTCACATATCGTCTACTCAGAGGCGATCTCTGCTTAACATACAAGGCCATGTCAAACCCAGAGCTGTTGGACATGCTACACTTAAAGAAATCCCAATCCCTCAGAGCCACACACTCCAGGGATCTAAACCTTGTCATCACAATAAAGAAAACATGCTGGAGGGATAGGTTCCTGACCCAGAGACTCCCCAGACTCTGGAATATTCTGCCCATACATGTCAAGCAGAGCGCTTCTTTGAACCTCTTCAAAAAGAACCTTGACGATTGGATGGTAGAAAGGAAATTCACCCCGGGGATCACGTCAGTTACCCTGCTAGACAGAGGTCCAGGGAAGTAAATAGTATGGGAAGAAATAGACAGGGAATTGTTATGGCTAGGCTTGTAAAGGCCCTAGGGCCAATAGCCTAGTACCAACCTATGGACCTATGAACCAATGACTTGAATAGGTGTCCTACCAGCAGTCATTTGCACCTGAAGTGTCTCCAAGGAATAATACTGTTTAACCAATCTGGAGGTGTATTTATCTTTAATGAATACTGATACACTGTCTCCTATAGTTTTCACGCCTTCTGTTCATGGTCTGAACGTGTAGTAGGAGGTGAACCCAAGTATGGCTGGGGTGCTCTCCACAGCATTAAACCAGGTCTCCATGACTGCACTGATGTCAATGTCTTCCAAAGTGAGGACTGCTTCCAGTGATTGCAGTTTCATGCTAAGACTCCTAGTGTTTAGCTGCATAACTTTGAGGTTGTTTTCCTGAGGAAATTTTTAGGTCAGGAATTTTCTCCTTGTGATATTGCCTAAAAATAGGCACTATGAGGGTGGCAAGAGCCTTTGCCAGTAGCCAAAATTCTAGGGGCCGACAGATGAAGACTATCTCTGGTAAAGCATGAGGTCTGTTGATTATGTTATCCCAGGTTGACAGAAACTGGATCCCTTTAGGATGACACCAGCAATGAGGGTAATATACTGCTCAAGGCTAGTGACATACCTGTCTGTGACACAAAATCAGAGAGTTCAATCATGTCTCTCTTCATGTAGTCCAGGGAGGTACCTCTCCACTCATTCACACCAACAAATACTATGACCAAATTATAATGGTTCTTGTTGCTGAGAAACTTGAGCGCCTGTGTCATCTGATTTATCATGGCACCAGAAAGACAGCTGACCATGATTTTCTCCTTGTTCAGCTTAGTGATGGAGACATCTGTTTGTCTCACTATAGCATCTCCTATGACTAAGATATTTGGAGTGGATGTGCGTTGCCTTATGGGCTTTGATGGCGAAACACTTATGTTTGTGTCATTATGTGTATTATATGTTTTGGGTGGTAAGGTTGGTTTAGTATGTATGTGTTTTGTCAAGCTCTGGTGTTTAGGTAGATTTTTTATGAGTACCTCAGCATATGCTGGTCTATGAGTATGTTTGTCATGAGTAGGAGTTGTGGTAGGTCAGCTGACAACCTGCTCTTTATTGCTGTCTATTGCACGAGAGAGCTGCGATTCCAGATTCATCAGGTAGGTGCATCTCTTATAAATGGTACAGGAATGATTTAGAAGTAGGGGGTTGTCAGTGTACATGAGTTAGTTGCTAAACTGCCTCAGTGGACCCATGTCAACCAGGCTAGTATGAGAAAAAGAAGGAAACTGACAGTTCATGGTCCTAGGAATAATATTGGTCTGGCTATAACAGCTGAAGAGGGAATACAGCAGGGGAAGGTATTAGCAGGTTTAAGCAGAAAGAGCTCTGGTTCAGGTAATATTTGTGAGGCTAGAGAACAGGCATCTGTAACCGGCAATCCCTCTGCACAGTAGTGCATGATGTGTAAACAGGCGCAAACAAGGGCAAACCAGTTCAAACACAGGCTTTTTAAAGCAGAAAAACAGGACACAGTCAAAGTTCAAATTATCTAATCAAAATGCCTAAACACAGCCCTGCAACAGTAACTCTAGCTAGATCAGTCAAACTGTGCCTTCCTGCCACAAGGATATAGGGGGTCTCTCCAGGCAAAGTATTAATTGTTTTACAAGCTCCAAAGGTCACAAACAGTACTAGATTCAGCCGAAACCTGAACCTAGTCTATGCTAGTGTTTTTCAAGTGCAGCAAACAAGTAAAATGAACAAAAAAGAAGATGAAGAGTCATTACAGTTGTAAGAGGAATTCAATTAGCAGACAATCTAAAAATGCAGTAAAATACAGTTGCACAGTTTAAACAATCAGAGATGCAGCAAATATTATTTTAGTTAATCAGAAAGTACAGAAAACAGTTGAAAATAAGCATTTATCATTTGTAGTCTCTCAGCAAGTATTTGGAAAATAGTAGAGCAAGGGCAAAAGGCCAAACTAACTGCAGCTTTGCTCAAACAAACACAAACTGATTCAAACACAGGCTTTTTAAAGGAGAAAAATAGGAAAGACACAACGTTCACATTATCCAATCAAAACACCCTAAACAGAGCCCTGCAACAGTAACTCTAGCTAAATCAGTCCAAACTTTAAATTCCTGCCATGAGAGTACAGGGGGACCTCTCCAGATAAAGGATTAACTGTTTTACAAGCTCCAAATGTCACAAACAGTACTAGATTCAGCAGAAACCTGAACCTAGTCTATGCTAGTGTTTTTCAAGTGCAGCAAAGAAGTAAAATGAACAAAACAAGCAGATGAACAATAATTACAGTTGTAAGAAGAATTCAATTAGCAGATAATCTAAAACATGCAGTAAAATACAGTTGCACAGTTTAAACAAACAGATATGCAGCAAATATTGTTTTGGTTAATCAGAAAGTGAAGAAGACAGTTGAAGATAAGCACTTATCATTTGCAGTCTCTCAGCAGGTATTTGGGAAACAGTATAATACATTCTAGTCACCATTCTCAAGTAGTAACAATTTAGAGTAACTAATGTGCATGAATATGGCCATCTGGATGTTATTCTGTCTACATCAAAACAGGTTATCTGCAAATATATATTATCCTCCTTAGGATGATTTTTTTAAGTAAGGACTTTAAAGAGTCATGATTTTGCAAAATAAAACAAGATTTTCAGATTCTGCTTTAGAACATATGAAACATATGTCTCTGAGAAGTTTGCAAACATTGGTGGACACTTGCAATTTGTCATACTAGGAGAATGCCTTGAATATACTAACATGTCTAACCTTGTGTAAAATAACGTATAGCCCCAGGAAACAAGTAAAATCACACTACAGAGTACAGAGTACAGTTATATATACCTGAATGCTCTTACCAAAGAAATCTTAAGCTTTTGCTCTGCACTTTGTAGAAAATTAGTTATTATACATTCCTACTGAGCTGTGTGATTAAACTTATTAGCTAGTGTGCTGCTAAAGCACTGCCAACTTCAGAAAAAAATATATATAACAAGTATATTCTATATTAAAAATTTAATATAAATGATTCATTAAAAGAAAATTAGGAAATATGGTTTGTTCATGAACAGATGGTAACTTTGAAACGTATCCTACAGTGCAAAGACATAATCAGCAAACTGTTCATGATGAAAAAGAATACCTGAAACTTATATTCCCACTTATAAATGCATTCATATGCTTGCTAAGTGGAATATTTAATGGCTTCTGCAGAAAAAAAAAAACAAGAAAAGCAGACACATAATCAGGAATTTCTTTAAATTTAATTATGACAGATGGAAGGACCTTGTGAACTTTTATGATAAATGCAATGACCTTCTGAACTTTCAGTATCATCAAAAACTAAATCATGGGGGAGGAACGGCTCTATAAATTGAGAAATATGGAGGATTACACCATATTTTTGAAATAGATGATGGCAGATAGATAACACAGCATTTATAGAAAGTCATTGAAATCCAAACCAGTGACAAAATGCTAGAACATGGAGGGCAGGCATAAAGTCCAAGGGATGGGGGGGGGGTACAGTATTAAATATCGAATGAGAAGGAACGCATCTAATCTACTAGAGAAAAAAAAGTGAGTTGATCAGGATGGTTATACATGCATCATGTGTTGCTAAACTCTTTATTTTAAAGTAAAATATTATTTTAAAGGCCTACTGCTATTCAGAATGTAGCAAGCACAAAGTTGTCCCATTGCAATGCAATAGCTCCTTCTTTTATTTTTTTTTAAGCTGCAGCTAAGTACCAAGTAATGTTATTTATTATTTATTATTTCCAGTTTGATGACCGGGGAGGTCCACTGGGCTCAGGGAGCCCATTTTCAGTGGAGGCCTGGGGAGATAAGCTCCATATTACATAGTTTAGTTACAAAAATATTTGCTTTACATACATTAGTTACAATTGTGGAAAAGAAAAGGCCTTTACAATTTAGTTTCATGCAAGAGAAATAGGCATAAAATTGTGTATACATAGTACAATTTTGTTATTTACAATATTTACATTTGTGATAGGCTAGCTTGAAGGCAGAGGTAGTCAGGCGTTAAAAGGGTAGAAGTGATTATTAGGTAAGGGGAAGAGTGCAGTTGCATTTCCTGTTAGAGTAAAGATAGGAATGTAGCTGAGTTTTAAAGGTTTCAAAGTTTTTGCAAGTCTTTAGAGAAGAAGGAATAGAATTCCATTTTTTAGCTAAGGAGAATGATAGCAGAAGCTGACCTGTAGGGCAGTTGGGTTTGCGGACAGAGATTAGGTTTTGGTGAGTAGATCTGAGAGTTCTGTGAGGGGTATAAGGTTGAAGTATGTTGGTTAGTGCAGGGTACTTAGAAGGATGAAATATTAGTCTGTGGGCTGTGGTGACTGGAGATTGTCTAGGTGGTTGGAGAGTTCAAGCCAATTTAACAAATGTAGGGAAATACAATGGTGGGAGGAGAATTTGGCTTTGGTTGCAAATTTGGAAATTTTATTGTAAGAGATTTCCAGTTTGGAGGAAAGGGAGGCAGATATGCTTGTTAGAAGAGGAGCCCTGTACAGTAGTGAGGGGAGTAGCTAGGTATTGGCTATAGTTAGTCTGGTGGAAGGACCGAGGATGTGGATGTTTCTGTATAGCAAGCCAAGTTTTATATAGGTATTCTTAAAGTTTTGCTGGATGTGAGTATCGAATTTTAGGTGTTCATCGATGGCAACTCCAAGAAGTTTGGCAAAGGGAACAATCTCTGTAGTAGAGTTGTTTTGGCTAATGATTTAGAATGCATTTTTATCAATAGGGGATGCTTTAGAGGGAGAGAACAGAAGTATTTTGGATTTGTTGGCATTTAGTGAGAGGTGGTTTTGGAACATCCAATTTTCAGTGGTGGAGAAAGCAGTTTGTGTCACTGTTTGGAGCTCTGGAAGGTTAGAGGCGCAGCAGATTAAAATAGAATCATCTGCGTATTGCACAATTTTGGTGTTGGGTAAGGCTTTGTGAAAGCGAATAAAGATGTTGAATAGCATTGGACCAAGTATGGATCCTTGAGGTACCCCAATGGGGGTAGGAAGGAAGGTTGAGGTGTTTTTCCCCATTTTACAGCTTGAGACTTGTCTGAAAGGTAGCTGGAGAACCAGGATAAGGTATTGTGGGAGAGATTAAGATTAAAAAGATGGTTTAGGAGGTGGGTGTGGGAAATGGTATTGAACGCTTTGGACAGATCTGGTAGAACTGTAGATACTGTTTTTCCAGAGTCGCGGGCAAGGTTTACGGTGTCAGCAAAAACAACCACAGAGGTTACAAACACGGCAAATGCGATCTTTGCTTTGTTTTGTTGATTCTTTTATTCCAAAAAGTACAAACAGGCACCTGGTTGAGGTGAAACATTCTACAGCTTTGTAAAGTGGAAGTGTTTTTAGGGGGTTCCAGTGAATTTGTTTTAGGGAGTCAGAGAAAGTAATGGGGTTAAAGTTTGAGAGGTTATGTTTTGAATATAGTGGTGTAGGTGAGGAGAGGAGAGAGTGGCTTGATGGGTGAAGGCTGGCAAGTGGTCTCCTAATGGGTCAGGTGTTATGTCGGATTTTATGACTTTATTAGGATGGGATACAAGGATCCCGTTTAGTGTGGTACCAGAGGGGTTTGATTTGTTAGGCCTGGTGATGGAGTTGGTTAGTTGGGTGTAATTAAATAGATTGATGGATATGGTGAGACTGGGGTTATTGATTTTGTTCCAATCGATATTTACATCTCCAAGTATATAGGTTTCTAGCTTAATATTGGTGGATGTCCAGAGGAGGATTTCCTCAAGAGTAGTGATGTTATTACCAGGGGGGATATAGAGGGAAATTATGCAAATGCTTTTGTGGTTATTTATTTTTAGTAGGCCAATTACTAGTTCTGCATTGTTGAATGGAGGGATAGGATTGGGGTAGGGGGTTATAGATAGCTGGTTAGTGTAGATTAAGGCTACACCACCACCTTTTCTGTTTAAGCGGTCATTTGTCATAGATTGGAATCCAGGGGGGAGGAATTCGGAGTCACTAATGTGGTTTTAGCCAGGTTTCTGAGATGGCTACAATGTCGGGTAGGTTATGGTTTAGCCGTGCATTGAAGAGGGCTACTTCCATTGCTAAGAGCATCTGGAAACTAAATGAATTGATATGCAAATCAACTGTAGTGTTGAATCTGCTGGAGAGACACTTCCACCCACACCCATAAGCCTTTTACTGCTGAAGGTGAAGATAAATTAATACTTTAGCATATTTTACTCTAGCAGTATAAAAAATACCTAGAAAGGCAATACAAGTCCATAACCATAAAATTAAATGCTGCGACTCATGTCAGGTATTTAGAGTTCAAAGACCTTGCCATTGTATGCATAAACATTCTACCTCACTAACTGTTTGTTTTTGTTGCTAAACCATCTGGGGGGGGAGGGTAACTGCATTCCACTGAATTACCTGATTGGTCCAAAGTCATTGCAATACTGCCTTTTGCAGTTAACTTAGGTATATTTTTACAGCAATTTACAAGCTTGTGTTACTGTCTTTAAAATGATCAGAATTTGTCTTACCTCCTGTTTTGCTGCAGTTTTACGGATAGCTTTCCTGGAATTTACACCACTGTGGTCCGACCCACTCCATTCAGCCCTCACTGCACTCAGGCTTCACTCTGCTCCCCTGTCCTACCCACAATTTCCTCCCACCTCCACTACATCTACAGTTATACCTCACTTATTCTACCTCCTCTATTCACCCTCCTATCCTGTACCTAACTTTCTGTCCAATCACAAACTGTTCTTTGTATACCATCTCCACCTACTTCTGTGCTAAATTCCTTGTTAGATCTCACTCTGCTCCCTCCCCATCAAAAGCTGCCTATTCTCCACACTGTCATTATTGCTCATTACCTCACCTAACCATACTGCAAGATTCGTACAACACTAACCATGCTATTTCCCTCCTGCATTAGCGTATTCAGCCTCCTCATCTCACTCCTAACTTCCCCACCAGTACTAGCAATAAATAAGCACACCTCAACCATCTTCCCACTAACCACAAAAAATCTCTTCAAGCTTATTTTCCATAACTCCACTCCACTATAACTCCAAAATGCTAAAAATATCCATCCTAATGTTAATCTTTGCTAAAAATGTCATAATAAGCAAGCCTTGTTTCTCCACCATACATCAAAATGGTGACAACCACCCCAACCCAGATCCCAATCAAATCCCAAAACATAAAATACACCATAAAAGTTTATAAATAGTAAATCTAGATATTAGAAGCACATGCAACAAAATCACAGATTTTCATGCATGGACGACCCAACACAACCCAGACATCCTAGCCACAACTGAGACAAGGCTAAAGCCTGAAATAAAAAATGCTGAAATACTACCCCCTGGTTGCATTATTATTAAGCTCTATAGAAAACATAAAAAAGAACAGGTAAAATAGCTATAATTTTACCAAATATGCTCACAATAACTCCCCTATACAAACACAATCCCAGCTTTGGGAAAAGCAGAAATTCTAATTTCATTCCTAAAACTTAATAGAACCAAAACCATATGCATTGCTTTGCTATAAATCCCCCCAGGACAGAACATTCCAATACTTGAAAACATAGTAACCTGGATAGCGGATACAATCACAAAATTAAATTATCCTCCTCGGTGATGTAAACATTGACTGCCAGTCTTTATCTGCAAATTCAGTGAACAACAGAATGAACCTCTTTGGACTCACTCAACTTGTTAACACACCAACAAGATATGACAAAAATAACTCCCAACAATCTATCATTGGATTTTGGTTACCACCCTATCTAATTTTACCTCCTCACAGGTACCCTTCCTGATACACTACATGATCACCTTCAAGCTACATACCTACATTTTGGACAGGCCATAGCATCTCTACTGTATTAGTATCATTTACAGACACTGTCAATAAAGCTCACAACTCTAATAAACTTGTATCTGCAGTATTTCTAGATCTATCAAAAGTCTTTGACATGGTGTCTCACAGTAAACTCCTCAATCAACCTTTCACCTTGGTTCTAGCATCTCAATTTATTTAGTGGTTCTCTAGCTACCTTGCCAACAGGCAACAAGCTGCAAAAAGGGAAGGCTCCATCTCTGCATACCCTTCCACTTCCACAGGAGTCCCACAAGGATCCATCCATGGCCCTTTACAATTTAATATTTTTATCAATAAGCTATAGTCATCATCTTGTGAAGGCACCTTGATTCAATATGCAGATGGTGCTACCATCTTCTGTTCTTCAAACACTAACTTACCTCAAGGAAATCACTCAACAAGTTATCTCCACTGAAATCTGGCTACAGCACAACTCCTACTTGACCCAAACTCTACCCCAAATACTCACAACCCTAACAAAATCTTTTCAGTAAATGTCACCATAGTCCACCATACCAAACTATTAGGAGTCATAATAAATGATAATCTTAAATTTGACCTCCACATCCAAAGCAATATCAAGAAAACCCATCAGAAATTAGATGTTATTTAGAATCAATCATTTTCTGAGCACACCCACAAAAATTACTCTAGCCAAAACCTACCTTCTGCCCTTTCTACTATATGGAGTACCAATTCTAACTAATTTACAGTTCTCCATAAAAAACAAACTTGAAAGCAGCTACAACAAAATTGACAAGTTTGCTACTAATTCATCCTCCTTTACCCATCACTGTAAAGCTCTGCATACCCTTAGCTGGCTAAAACTCCACCTCCACCTCTCTTACTTTCAAGTTATAACAATACATAACATCATACATGTCGCTCTCCAAGAGTCTTCATGGGTTCTGATCAAGCAGCTTTATTTTATACAAACACATCTGAGTGGAAGATTACTGACTTTAACTTAAGAAACTTATATACAAACTAACTGCAGGATTCATGCATGCTTACTCTCTGGCTGCACTCTCAAAATGGCACAAGGTATGGCACATGCTCAGTCTTTATACATGCATGTTATGTCCTTCACATGCTTCTTAAAGATACAGTACACACAGCATGTGCACTGTGATTTATATCCTTCCTCCTGAAAAACAAAACATGCAACATTATGAGTCTATTTGGCATGCAGATATCACATACAGTTTTGTATCATGCAATTACATAAATGATATAGATATATACACAGTTAAGTCCATGTTGCTGCATATTTCACACCGGGCCTGGATACTCATCCATATCGTGTGATATGAAATTGGGAATTAGGCTTAGCAACTGGAACAGTCTCCATACTTTGATCAGTCTTTGAAGACTCCAAAAACACCAAGCCATGAACCAACTCACCAAAAAAAGAAAAAAAAAACACACTGAACAACTGCAGAAATGGTCACCATCCACTTTTATTGTATTCCTAGTACTTCGGCATCATGGAGAAATATATCAGCGTGAATTTAACCTCTCGGGGTTTAAGGGCGGACAAACTTCCAGCTCCTGAATTTTCTGAAGCTGAAGCTGATTTATTTGAGGAGTGGAAGAATATCTCTTTACAGTGTACTGTAAAGTGGCTTAAAGTACTTGTCAAATGTAACAACAGACTGCATGAACAAGTAAGAAATTCAATTTTGGAGCTGCAGGACGAGCTTAAGGGGGAACTACAACTGCAAGATGTATAAGTGCTTTTGTATGAACTTGCATTTTAAATGTTTTTTGATGCACTTCAAATGTTTCTGAAGCATTTTAATTGTTCAGGATGCACTTTAGATTTTAATTTTCTTGACTCACTGATTAATTGATCAACCATTGTAGGGCAACATGTTTTAGTATTTGTTAATCTAGAGATGCATAATTGCTTTTGTTTTAACTTCTTAAATAACAATGTTAAATGTGATAGGAATGTAAGGGGTTGCACTTTATATGTTTTGATGCACTTTGAATGTTTCTGAAGCACTTTACTGCTCAGGATGCACTTTAGATTTTAATTTTCTTGACTCACTGATTAATTGATCAATTATTGTATAACAGAATTGAATAATGAATGTAGTGAAATGTATATAAAGTACACCATTCTTGTGCATGATTATTCCCTGGAAGGCTTGATGCCGAAGTACTAGGAACACAGTAAAAGTGGATGGTGACCATTTCTCCAGTTGTTCGGTGTGTTTTTTTTCAGTCTTTGAAGAGTCTGAAACACCTTCAGGATTAGATTAACATTTGATTCGCTCTGAGCTTTAGAGTCTGTGTCCTTCAAATGATATTGTGATGATGATTCTGATACAGGTAGTAAATGCCTATGATTCCTTCTGTACTCCATACCCTCAGATTCTACAAGATAGGATCTCGGCTAGGCACAGATGTCTGTAACTTGACCAATCCAGTCGAAACCTTTCACTGTTTGTATTCTTCCCATTTCTCCTTCCCTCAATGGATGAAGAAATCTGCTCAATTTGTCGTAACTAGATTTCTGGATCAAACACTTTTTAAATAGTTGAGCCTTTACAGTTTTGTTGTTCTTAGCTTTAGGTTTTAACAAACTGGAACAAATAGGTAGCATCATTCTAGTTTGCCTGGAAAGACGTCTTTGAGCAGGTGAGCCAAGAACATCGTCACGGGATATGTTTCTGCCATTAAGTAAATGCAGAAAGACATCGGTATTATCACACACTGACCTTTCCAGTAATTGCTTTGCACTCTGCACTGCATGTTCAGCTAGACCATTGGACTGCGCAGATACTTAGGACTGCTAGTAATATGAACAAAGTCCCATTCTTTTGCAAATTTCTGAAACGACTAGTAAATTGAGTACCATTGTCAGAAATAACTTTGTGTGGACTACCATGGACTGAGAAATGATGTTTCAATTTAGCAATAAGAGTAGTCGATGTTAGATTAGGTATTAAGTCAATCTCAAACAAGTTCAAATAAGAGTCTACCAATACTAAGTAGTCTTGATTGTTCCACTCATAGATATCAGCAGCTACTGTTGACCAAAGTAGTTCAGGGACTTGACTTAGCTGAAGTGCTTCTCTTTGCAGATGTGGCTTAGTAATATTGCATACATAACAAGAAGAAAGTACTTTTTCAATGTCTGTCAGTAATGATGACCAAAATACTAATTCTCTAGGTCTTCTCTTAGTGGATGATAAACCTGGGTGACCACGAGGCAAAATCTGGATATATTCTTGTTGTAAGGAAGCAGGAACAACAATTTTAGGACCTTTGAAAATAATGCCATTTTCCATCAACATTTCATCTCTGTAAGGAAAATAAGTTTGCACTTCAGGTGGCACACTGAATTGTCTGGACAGCCATCCAACATTAATGTAGTGATTGAGCTTTTGTAAAATCGGATTGGTCCTAGTGTGATCTCTTAACTCACTTTTCTAGTGGTAGAAAAATTATGCACTACCATCACATCAAAGTTAAAATTCTCTGCATCAAGCTGTTCTTTCTGTCATATTTCTGTGTGATCTGGATAAGGTATCAGCCAGACAGAGTAGTTTGCCTTTCATGTGGACCATTTGGAATTTGCACTTTTGCAATTTGAGCATCATTCTTTGTAATCTTGCTGCAGTGGAATGCATAGGCTTTTTTAGAATAGTAACTAGAGGTTGGTGATCTGTTTCTATATGAATAGCTCGACCATAAATATAATCATAAAACTTGGAACATGCAAATACTATTGCCAAAAGTTCTCCCGATTTGGGCATAATGCATCCCCGTTTGGATAAGTGCTCTAGATGCATAGGCTACTGGTCTGCCTTCTTGGAGTATAACTGCACCTAAACCAAATTTTGAAGTATCGCAGGAAAGAATGACTGGTTTGTTCACCTCATAGTATCTTAATGCAGTTGGAGTGGCAATTTTCTGTTTGAAGTCTTCAAATCCCTTCTGGTGATGTTCCAGCCATGACCATACAACATTTTTAGCTCTCTAAAAGTTGCTGTCAACTGACTAAATTCTGGTATGATCTTGGCTAAATAGTTGGTTCTGTAGCTGTACAAATTACACCTTGTTGTACCATTTTAGCCAACTGAGCTTTGACTTTATTCTGCATAGCTGTTGGTACATTTCTTGTTGCTCTGACCACTGGAGTGACCTCTGGGTCTACCTTCATAGAATACACCACTGGAAGTTTGCCCAACTTGTCAGTGAAAACATCATCATACTCTGAAAAAATTGCTTCAGAAAAATTATCAGTCGGAGATGCACTTATGTGATGAACTTCTTTGGTAAAAGAAAGCAGATTCTTTCTCAAACGATCTTTGAGACCCAATAAAGTCTGTACTGGTCTTCGGACTACATAGAATAACAAGTTGTAACAGCTGTTGGCCAAATAACATGAAAGCATCACTGAATTTTCGGTTTGAATTTCTTCACCTCCATAAGCAACAAGTTTCGGACTACTGGCCAAATTAAGTTGCTCATTAGCTCTCACTCTAGCAAATGTGTCTGCTGATATAACATTACACTTTGAAATATTGTCTACTTTAAGCTCTGTGGATTTACCATGTATCCATACAGTACAAAATACTTCTCTCTTTGCCAGTAAATTCACTGTATCAACTCTTTCATCAAGCACTGATCTACTCAGAAAGCTGACTGTTGCGTCTCTACTTGATCAACTTACTTTTTTGTGTGCCCTTTCTTTTCAACTGGGTGGGTTTTACTTGATCTTCAAAACTTTTGAAAATGGTTCCATTTTTTACACTTGTGGTAATGCTGACCAAATGCTAAACATCTCTCTCTTCTAGACTCATGATTTGCACTACAACTGCAACAGTTAACAATAAAGCTGGACTTAAGTTTTCCTGACTCATGCTTGTACTGCACTGAGGATGCTCATTTAACTGCACTAGCCTTAGAACTTGCTAGTAAGCTGCATGGTTTGCATGGTGAGCTAGCAGGGATTATGGCTACCATCTGCTTAGGCCTACTTCTGTTTTCCATGTGTTGCATACTATCTATATTTGCTCTGGAGCCTGCTGAAACCATGCTCTTGTCACTCACAAGCATACTTGTGTGTTTTTCTGTCACTTCATGGATCTGACAAATCTCTATGGCTTTACTCAATGTTAAGTCACTGTTACAAAGCAAGATCTTTCTCATAGCAGCACTATAAATACCACACATGAGCCTGTCCTTTATTAACTCATCCTTTAAGTCACCAAACCAACAAGTTTTAGCTTTGTTTCTCAGGTCAGTTATGTAAGCTGCAAACAAGGGAGCCCACAGGATTTTTTGCAGGGGGGTGCAAACCAAGCCCCACCCACACAGCCCCACCCCTCTGCTGCCCCCGACCACATGGCCCTACCCCCACCCCCACCCACACAGCGATTCCAGTGTCCCATTACTTGGCTATTTTTCCCCATTTGTCATAGACACTGTTCAAATCTCTCAGTGTGCATATGGTTTTATGCTTTACTTCTACAATGATTACAGATATTTGGATTTCATTTACAACTTTTATTTAAAATTTTATAGCACAAACACTGATAGACATTTACTAAACCTAAACAAAGCAATAGTCTTACAATGAAAAGAGGCTTAGCATTAAAACTTCTCTACCTTTGAAACCGTCATTCAAAGAAAATGCATCTGGCCAGTGGCAGGGTAAGTTTACCTTTGGGCTGTTTTCAAATCATAGGCTCCTTGCACACATTTTTAGAACCATGCAAAAGTTATTTGATTCACCTTCCTGACTGTATTAATTACACTATATAATAATTGAATTATATTCCTTGTATAATACAGCACCACTTGTTAGAGTGTATTTTAAATTTATAGTTCTGAACATTTTTCCTTTAAGCAATGAAACAACTCATATGAACCAATAATGACAACCTGCCCAATTCAGAACATTTCAACCATAAAGGGCCACTCTGCTCAAATTTCTGTCATACAATCCACCAATATCAATTAATATACAGAATTTTTGCAGAAGTAAAACTCATCTGAATAATTCCACATTAAAGAGATCTGAAACCAGTGAAGAGGTTGTTGCTAGAAAACAACTTTATATTTCAGTGTTTCATCTGCAAATTCAATGCCTGCTGCCCTTGAAGAATAAATTGCCTACGTTATATTAAAAAAATGGTAAGCTGGTATATTGCAAAAGGGAATGGGTGGCAAGCTGAAAAATAGTTATTAGGCATCTCACCCAAAGGAGGACATACACCCCCTTAAAATACAAATCTACATGTTGTGGGAGTAGAACCTATAGCCCTCTGTATCAAGATGCAAGTATGCTAGCTGCTGTGCTGCTTTAAAAATTCTATACCACAGTAGTGATACCATTTGCTAAACAAAACAGTTGCACATTTTAAGCAGGCTTAGCATGAGCAGCAGTAAAACTCTCTTCCCTTGAAGCTCACAATTCCTTGAAAATGCACTTGAAAATAAATTCCACCTGCTAACTCCAGGACATTTCTCTCTCTAACACACACCTCAACCTCTAAGTGCAAGAAATCTGGACAAAGCCTAAAGTAAATAGGAGCAGATTATAAATATTGCTCTCATGAACTTAGAACATTGCTAGAATAACAGGATTTATGTTAGTATGCATTTTTCTAAAGGATATGACATCTAAAACTCAAATGTCTGTCATTATTTAGCAACTTCAATGCTTTTTAGGAGGAATATGGGACAAAAATCTGGACATTTTCCAAAAACCTGGACAGCTGAGGGGTCTGCTTCCTCCTTCTTATACATACATACAGACACACATACCTCTCAATCTGTTAACACAAGAAATCTGGACAAAGCCTGTTATAATGTTAGTGATAAAGGCCCACAACTAGGGACACATTAGAACATTGCTAGAATAAAAGGATTTGTGTTAAAATGAATTTTCTGAATGATATGAAGTCTGCAACTGAAATGCATGTAATTATTTATTAACCAACTATATTCAGATATAGTTGGTTGTCTCAGTACTCACCGTGGCTTGCATATTCTCCTCTCGTGAAAGGTCCACTCTACTTAATTTATGTATTATTTCCTCAGTCACTTCACCGTGGGTTGCAAGGCAGCTTTATCACTAGTGTGTGCACAAAATATAATCAAACATGCTGCTATGCGAGTAAGTCAATGCACGGCCAAAATATTCAATATTAACAACAGGAGGCCAGCAAAAAATGTGTCGGATGAGAAAGAAAAACACTAAGAAGGATACATAGGTATCAGACTATAATTTATTATTCAGACCGGTTTCGGCAGAACAATGCCTTCTTCAGTGTAGAAATAAGTTAAAGATACAACAGTAAACCTCATGAATATTTATAGACAACCCCCACCAATGAGATCCAAGATATATTACCACTGGTACTAATACATGAATTGAAATCAAAAGAAAAACAAGTGAAAGAAAACAAAAAACATATATAAAATACAAAAATAAATATAAATGACCATTTGGAGACAAAAATACCAAAAGATTTTTGCCCAGGAATAAAACATATATATGTGCACTATTAATGTACACTAATGTCCCCCAGAACAATAATTTCCACAGGAATAGAATGTATGCACTGTTAATGGGCAAACAATAAATGAAACAAAACCATCAAGACAATGTTCAAAACATATACCAAAAAATAATAAAATAAAATAAATGGGCAATAGCAAAATGTTCCATTCATAAAAATTGTGGTTATAAATGGTTGTTGAGTCCTGGTGAAAACAACGCACCCAATGTGATGATCCAGTATTTGTCTTTGTGGTTGAGTATATTGTGCCATCCCTGAGGATTGCTACGATCACCAATAATCCTATCTATAACCATGAAAGTAAAGTGTGCATCGGGGTGTTTCAATGTATGGCAATACAAAGCATTGGTTTCTTTCTGGGTTTTGATATCAGATCTGTGTTCATTAATGCATGTTCTGAGTGGTCTAGAGGTCTGGCCTACATAAAAGGCTTGACACAGACAAGTTGCCAGATAGACGACCCAGCTGCTACTGCAGTTATCAAACATTTTGCACTGATATACTCTACTAGTATGTTTTATTCCTGGGCAAAAATTTTTTGGTATTTTCTTTCTCATCTGACACATTTTTTGCTGGCCTCCTGTTGTTAATATTGCACAAAATATAATGCCTTCAATGCCTTCAATGAGTCTTGCAAGAAATCACATGCAATCATCATGGCACAAAGGTTCTACTGAAGATGCTTCCAATTTTTCTCATACACAAACACGACAGAAGCCAGAAACAGCTGTTATTCCACAGCTAGATGCAGCAGTAGCAAAACAAATTGCAGGGAACCAAAATAAATTGGAACCAATTATATTTATCATTATTTACTATGCAACCCTTGACATTCCTCTCTGTGGAAAAGAAGGCTCTGGTGGAAATTTGTGTTACTTGTTAGATTTTTGTATTGAAGCTGGTGACACAATACTGAAACAGCACAGTGAAACAGCTGCAGGAAATGCTTGGTACACATCCCATAGGGTGCAAAATGAGCTGTTGCCAGTCGGCAGAATACAAACACGTACTTCGAAAGGAGACTGTGTAGCGAACAAGGCAGTTGGATTTAGTGTATTGGCAGATGAAACTGCAGATATCTCAGACATTGAGCAGTTATCACTGGACATTCAGATTGTTGATGATTGTATTCAAGAAGAGTTTACAGTTTTTATTCCCATTGTTGTGAGAGATGCACTGTCTGTATCAAATGTCATTGTCAGTGAATGCATAAAGTACGGTCTAGACCTGGAAAAATTACTCGGACAAGGCTATGATGGCTGCTCCATAATGGCAAGCATCCAGAATGGTGTTCAGGCAAAGATTCGTGAAAAGTATCCAAAAGCAGCCTTTATCCACTGCACGTCTCACAGACTAAACCTTGTAGTCAGTGATCTGAATGATGTTCCTGAAATACGTACTGCTGTTGGTGTTATCAAGAAAATTATTACTTTTTTTCCATGACAGTCCAAAATGATGAGCATTGCTACCAAATATATCTCTTTTGTGTGAGACATGATGGACCAAGTAATATAAATCCATTCGTGTGTTTAGTCAGAACTTTGAGAAAATATTTGACTGCCTGGCTGATCTTCAGAAGAGCACTGCTGGTGAAACCAGACAAAATGCACTTATGTTGCTCAGTACTTGCTCTTCATGCACGTTTCTGATTTCTCAATTCATTATTGCAAATTACTCATCAGTTCTTGAGCCTGTTGCTCAGATGTTTCAGTCTGTTCAACTTGTATAGTAAAGGTTCAACAACACATCAACAGACTCATTTAAATATTCAAGGAGCACCGCAACCATGCTGAAGAGCACTTTAGGAATGGCATTCTCAGTAAGGCAAGATCACTAGCAACTAAACTTGGTATTGAGTTAGTGTTACCAAAGATTTGCAGTTGACACACCGAGCAAACACAGTAGGCATGGATTTTGAGAATTATTACAGAACAAGTATTTATATTCCCTATCTTGACTCATTAGTTTCTTCACTGACGTCTGGCTTTTCCACCAGTAACACTTATTTTATCTGCATCCTAAAATGATGCAAAACCTACAATGTGAAGAATTCTGAAAACGAATTGCCATCAGTAATCAACTATATCATATTGCTACTATACCTGAATGCTCGCTTCTTGTCTGATGCATTGGCTTTGAAGTTGTAAGACAACCTAAAGAATCCAATGGGCTACTACTACCTTTGTAGTCAATATCTTGCAGGGCTTCTATGATGTTACTGAACAAAAGAAAAAAAAAAGTGTCAGGTATGGGATTAAAAAAAAAATGTTCTGATTTGTTTCAGGTACACCAATGATAAACATGTGCATCATAGTAACCTGGACAACAACAAAAAATAATTACATAAAACTAGTTGATTTTTGCTTTTGTACATGTTTATGCAAGGAAAACTTAATACTGCAGTAAGCACCATCATACCTCTCAACTGTAAAGATTTTCGCAGCATGTCCAGATTTTTGCCTCATATTTTTTGTGTGTTCCTCCTAAAATCTCTACTTTTTCTGGCAAATAGCTGAGGATTAAAGTAATTAAATAATGATACATTGGATATTATAATTTATTGTTATAGAATGAAAACTTGACTTACAAAAAGTTCATTAATATAAACAGCTTTCTTAAAGCAGCAGCTGTGGAAAACAAGAAAAGATGTGAAGGACTGCCTAAAAGAGATGCAGCTTCCAGTTCCAGATCACACCTATGAATGAGTAGTGTTTGTGCTAAGGTTAACTGCTGCAAACTGAAGACTCAACATCTGTTGCAAAAGCTCAGACAATCTTGCCTTTTCAACAACCTCCAAAACGTAGACAGTGAAGGCCTCTGTAACATACTGAATGCAGTGCACCTTTCTTCACAATTTTGGGAGGCCTGTAGGAGAGTAAACAACAGGAATGAACCACTAACCAGCTTAAATGAACCTGGAGACTCTGCTTTAAATAAAAATAGCTAGCATTCTACTGCAGAGAATGTGCAGGACTCAAACAACAAATCAGCTTAACGGATAACTGGTGCCAGAGCCATGGCCTAAAGTTAAATGCCAAGAAATGCATAGTCATACCCTTCGGGAAAAACAAGGTTACCCCTAGCTACCATATAGGTGGCAATCCACTGAGCACAGAAGAAGTCATTAGGGATCTGGGGACCCAGGTTGACAGTAGCCTTTCGTTTGACACTCATGTTGCTAAATTAGTTAGGAAAACCTTCTACATTGCCCACCTGATCATGAAGGGATTCACATCTAGATCAAGGGAGGTCATCGTCTCCCTGTACTCATCACTCATTAGACCTATGATTGAGTACAATGCCCCATTCAGAATGTATCTGACCCGACACCTGCAGCAGCTGGAAAGGCCCCAAAAGTTCCTCATCAAAAGGATAAAGGGTCTCAAAAATATGTCTTATGCTGCCCGACTGAAAGAACTCCAGCTCTATTCAGTCTCATACCGCTTGCTCAGAGGTGACCTGTGCCTGACATATAAGGCCACGTCAAACCCTGATTTGATGAATATGCTTCACCTCAAAAAATCTAGATCCCTCAGAACCACAAGGGCGGGAGACTTAAACCTTGACACGGTTATTAATAGAACGTGCTGGAGGGACAGATTCATCACCCAGAGACTCCCTATGCTGTGGAACAAAATCCCGGTACATGTGAGGCAGAGCACCTCGCTGGCCTTGTTCAAGAGGAATCTTGACCAATGGATGGGAGATCGCAGATATACCCCAGGGATTACTTCAGTGTCACTGCTTGACAGAGGCACAGCAAAATAATAGGCATAGTTTTATTCAAGTTAAAGGGGTGGCGAAAGCCAAATAACTATGGGCTAGGCTTATAAATGCCCTTGGGCAGATAGCCTAGTATGAACCTATGAACCTATGAACCTATGAACAAGTTTAATAATGCCTTTATCTTGAAAAATTCAAATGTTAGTAATGGTAACTTAACTCAAGCAGTATACAGATGGAGGATGACCAAAGCCATACCTTAGCCATAATGTATGATTCGGTGCGTGTATCTCATGATGAACAGTATGGTTCACGATACACCCCAAAAGTAAGGGATGACCAGTTTTATTTTCAATGATTATGTGGCTGCAGTAACGACACTCTAGAACCCCAGTCAAAATAAATGGAACAGGAGTACATGTATGATGTATGCCATAAAACAGGAGATCACCATATCAGAATTTTTTCACGCCTTCCCAGCTTGTTACATAACAGTTATCGCACACATCCCCATTTCTTTAACTATTTTAAATAAAAAGCATTTCTACACACACATGGTTCTTTATTAAATTTAATAGAGCACTTTAAACAGTGACAGTTGTTCACCTTTCAATAATGCTATTGAACCTGTTGATCTCACTAGTGTAGCAACCAGACCTCCGGTTTTGACAGTGATGACCCACATTTAAGAACAAATTCTATAAGCCACACACTGTGGTTTGACAGGGCATGAACCAAGTGTCTTGTAAAAAAAGTTTGATTCCCTTGAACAGGATGTGTCAATGGGTTGCAAGCAACAAGTCACAGTACCCCACTGATGCCATTTTACAGACGGGGAATGACAACAAGCGTAAAAGGAAATATGGATAATACCTTTTATGCCACCAAATGGGCTATCACAACTAGGAAATGGCAAAAATGAAAGGCGTTTCTCTGACTGTTAGTATTATAGCCACTAGGAACTCACCATCACTAAAGAAACACAGGCAAAAAGAGTGCGATACTTGAAAAATTACCTTTCACTGCAGCTTTACTTCTCAATGGAAGAAGTCATAGCCATGGGGAAAGAAAGAGGCCAAGTAAAGAGTAAAACAGATTATAAACAAAATGAATGCTGCAAAAGAGTTCATAGTCTATAGTGGGTAAAGGATCCCAATATAGTCAAAGTGAAAAGTGTTTGCTGGGAAGGGCAGGATGAAAACAAACCGCACAAACAAAATAAAAGCTATAACATTTTGCATTGGAAAATTTGCCAACAGTATTGCTACAAAAAGTGATGATGAAATGTATGCAGGGTGAATACAATTTGATAACAGTATTGCTACAAAAAAGAAGTGGTTGATGAAATGTATGCAAGGTGAACAAGTTCAGCAGGACTGCTCATGGTGCATAAACAACACATGACAGTGTTAACATCCAGTGCATCTTAAAGTACAATCAAATCCACATTTCTTACACCTACAAAACATAAGCAACTTATTCACACATTTCTCAAAAGTTAATTTAAATTGTGGTATCTGGTATTTAATATCATGATCATCTACAGACATTAATAAAAGCCTGGAGTAAAAAAAAAAAAAAGAAACAATATACACACACATATGTACATACATACATATATGCATTCTATATGCACTGCTATCACAACAACCGCCTGTGACTATTTCTGGGACATCTTATTTGGTATTTATGCTGACTAGGAGAAATTTAGATGTCAGTGTGAAAATGTCACCACACCTTACAGACAGGATTGAAAGATGTCATTAATATTCACATGAACTAGGTATGAAAGGCCTCAGTTTATGATAAATAGGGGCAGGAAAAATGTCAATGATCTACAGAGTCTGTTACTGTATTGCAACAAGCCCCAGTGCAACAACCTTGCCCACAGTTTAATCCCATCTATTTACTGGAATATCCTAAGCAACTATGGACTCCTGTGATGACTTAATGCTGTACCATCACTTCAAGCAACATAATCAAGGGGCACACCACACCACCCTCTCTGTGGAACATTATTTTCTCAAATCTAACTGGTAAGGCAGGTACATCATACTCCAAATTTACAAAACGTGCACATGTACATACACGAGGCTACTGACACTGTCTTCTGGTTATCAAAAAATTGCCTGGCAACTTCAGTATGTCATGCAGCAGTGTGTTTTAACCAATCCCATTCAGTAATGAACTCTGCAACAACAATGAGAATAAAGCCATCAAAATGGGTTCATAATACTAGCTGGAAATGTTGGGGTGAGAAGAAAACATTTTGCTTTCTCTTTCATTGTGCTAGTGCCCCAGGACACGTTTTTGTCATTAAACAATATTTACACCTTCATCATAACTTTTAGTAAACCAGATGACCCTATAGTACATTCAAAGAAAAGCAATGCTATCATGTAATATCCAAGCACACACACACCAAGGGTTCACTTTATGAAACTACAGTTCTAGCAGACAAAATGATATTTCACACTAGAAAAAAACTATGCGTACAGTTTAGTGAATCAGCCTTTTGACAAAAAACATCTACATGGGAGATTTTACTTAAAAGTTTTATTACTTTGTGAAGTGTTCCACATAAAGCACAAACACCCAGCACATGTAAATGACACCATTTTATAAACACCACACCAAGACTTAACAACAGAGCTCACATTCAATCACACTCCTGAAGCTGATACACCAACTTACAGTTCCTAATTGTATTTAAACCTTTGAACACACCACTCCCGTTCCTGCTGCATTTCTGTTTTATTTAAACATACAGCACACATGCAGTTAGCACACATCTATTTAAGCCAGCTATAGGACGCGTAAATAACATAATGCATGCGTGGAGAAATAGAGATTCATGCCAAAGTCACACTAACTTTGCTTCGCTGTTTTATGTTTACGACTGCTAGCATAACGACCCAAATCACCATGGTGAGCAGTACCATTAAAACTTCCCAAGTAGTAATGAGATGGAGTTGAAACTCACCCATGTCAATGTGTGTGTAAGGAACAGCTTTTACTTCCAGTACCATACAGCAGAAAGAGAAAGGGTTATGTTGAACTTCACTAAGGATGGGCGGGGTCAATAACAATCACTTATTTCTCATGCTAACACACACGTGTGCCACAACTTGGAAATGGCACATAATTGATTGAATAAAGCAAATGTGAACACTTACTCTCCAACTCCCGGTCATGCTTCCTTAAATGAATAAAGCAAAACTCATTCTCCATGAACAGGCGAATCAGCAAGCAAAATGTGAAGACTTATTCTCCTGCAAAGTGAATACCAAACACCACATGTTGTATTTCAAATTGAGCACGAACGACAATGCACACACAGATGTGATGCATTATGGGATCAGGACCAAGAATGCCAACGTATTATTATTTTTTTTTTAAAGAAAATTAATCTCCTGGCCAGCCGGTTCCAGGGGGGTGCAAGTGCACCCCGTTGACCTGCCTGCGGGTGCCCTTGGCTGCAAAAGTTTCCCCTGGTTTCTGATCTCTTGTGTAAAACAAAAGCCTCTGTAGTGTAATATTTGTCTGGGGGTTACACATTTCTCTGAATTTGTGCCTCAAACACTCAGGGTTTTTCCTTGATTCAGCTTGTACTACAATATGATGATTTTCTCCTTCTCTCTCTCTTATACTGCTGGTGCATACACAAATGAACGTTCTCTGTCTATGGCATCTGACCCAGCAAGGTTTAACAAAATGAATGCCTTGTTGCATCTTTATCTGAATAAACTGCTTGTATAAAAATATCACACTGTTGCTCAAATATCCTCCAATTCTCTGCAATATTCTGATCAAATACAAGTGGTAAGGGCTTTCGAAATCCGTCTGCCATATTAACACATACCAGTGAAGGGTTTTGCAAATATGCACAAAAGCATACACATATGCTAGTGTTTATAACTTTGTGCCTCTGAAATTATGCTTTTGGGCTTTACTGTGAAACAACTCTCTTGAGCAATGTAACACCTTTGAATCACTTTATTGCAAGAAATCACCTCTTATCAGTGTAAGAAACATATCAAACCACTGCATGATGCAAGTCTGTATGCAACTGGACTTTGCAAAATAAATATCTAGGGACTGTGATACTTTTGAAATTATTGTCTTACTAAAGTAACGTGTCATTTTAAGAAGCATTTCAAACAACATCATGATGTAAATGAACTGGGCAAGAGAAGCTCAGAGTCAACAACATTTTGAAGTAAGTGTACTTTGTGAATAAACTGTACACAGCACACTGAAATCTCCCCAAATTGTGGTACCTTGCTAGGCAACACTTTATAGTGCAAGAAACACTGTGTAATGATGGCACTTTGCGAACAGACAGACCCAGCACAAGAAACTTTCACAATGCCTATACTTTGACTGTACTTCATGAAATAGTTGCACTTTGCACACAGGTAAATTCTCCGGAATACATACACAGTAATAAGCACACACTGTAAGCGCTTTTACACACTTTGAGATGCTTTGAATAACTTTAGTTATGCCCTTAATACAATACATAGTTATGCCCAAACACAGCACTTTGCCTAAAAATATAGTCGCCTTGCTTAATTTATGCTTAATTGACCTTTTTGCCCTTATTATATTTGTTGTGCTCGTTTAATCTCTTTTCATGCCCATTGTACATTTCTTGTGCTCGTTTTACTCTAAACATGCCTGTTTTGCCCTTAAACATGCTCATTTAATTTTAAACATGCTCATTTTACTTTTCTGATAATCGTGTTGTTAAATGTTGTTGTTTTAACATTTCTTTAATTAAGAAACGTTTCATGCCTCCCGCTTGTTTAATAATACAGTTTGTGCCCTTTTAATGCTCTGTTTTCCTTTTTTTTTTTTTTTTAAAGAAATAGTTCATGGATGTTCTCATTACCTTCGATTCTTTTCTGGCTCTTTTTCATGCTTGTTTCTCTTAATTTACCTTCACCGTCTTCTCTGCACGTCATGGCTCCAAATCTTTACTCTCTACAATCCCAGTTCTGACACCATGTCACTCTTCTATCTTGGACACAGTAGACGAGCCTTTGTGGGTTCTCTTCAAACAGCTGTATTTTTTGGAAACATCTTAATAGAAGATTATTGACTTTAACTTAAGAAACTTATATACAAACTAACTGCAGGATTCATACATGCTTACTCTCTGGCTGCACTCACAAAATGGCACAAGGTATGGCACATGCTCAGTCTTTATACATGCATGTTACGTCTTTGACAAGCTTCTTAAAAATACAGTACACACAACGTGTACTCTGATCTACAATACACAAACTATTAGCCTGCTCAGCTCTTAGCCCTTTAATCAATATGTATTTTCCAAAATAACTCTTAGAGCGGAAGACAAACAACTTCTCACTATAAATAAACTGAATAAATTCCCTGGACAAAGCCTATACTCATACTCAGTAGTGTAAAAATAGGACTCCTTGCCTCTAACCTCCAGAACTATTTCTAACCTACCCACATTTAAATGCTCCCTGAAAAATTGCCTTACAAAATCTTGCACCTGCTCCTGTGCCAATCCTGGCTGAACTTACTCATAATACTTCACTCACCCCCTTCAATCTAGATCACACTACACAAACCTCTCCAGCCTCCTACTCCACTCCTTTTTGTTTTCCCCACTACCTAACCTTATTTAATTCATCTCTGCAGACCCTTCCTCTACCTCTTTCATTTTCCTTCTTACTCAGCTAAGCTACCTGAAGACACTGCACCCTGGATTCTTCTTATAATCTCCTCTCCATCCTTCCTCCTTCTATAACAATAGTATCTCATACTAAGACATCACTCAATTTCACCTCACTGTCTCTAATCATGCAAGCTCTGTTATGTCTTTATCTTATTAGACTTGTCTTAGGTCTAATTTAGAACATACTAATCTATGTAACAAATATGACTATTGAATTTTTCCTCACATATTTTCTTCATCTCATGTTATTGTTTTTCATTGCACTCTACTACGAAACATATGTTCTATGTTTTTTTCATTACAACATTTTTTTTCTCGCTCTTATGTCTTGTAGTGTAACATGATATTTTGTGATTTTAAATATTTGTACTTGCGGTTTTGTAATGTAACATGATGGTTTATGATTGAAAATATCTGCACTTGATTTTTGAAATATTGTGATTGTAGAGCTTTTCTCCCCAGGCCTCCACCAAAATTGGGCACTTTCTGGACCAGTCAGACTTTCCTGGCAAACAAATGTCAAATAAATAAATAAATGTATCGAAGAATGTAGGAGTCCTATATAATGAAAAAAGGGAAAGATACCTCTTGCAAACAATGGCATAAACCCATTCAGCAGGCAGTCTAGAAATATACCAAAGTGAGCACAGACCAGTTTATTTAAGTAAAGTCCAGCTGACAGTTCAGAGAGAAACATATGGGAACATCTAACACTACACGTGGCAAAGCATATGGTAAAATTCTCATTCAGTATGTAGATAATTCCTGTGCCTCATTAGAACTTAAAATATAAGCATTTAATCAGTGAAAGAAAACATTTTGATCTGACACTGATGCCTGATGCAAAGCTCTGAAAATAAATTATTTCTAAATGCCGGATTTGAATACTTCCTCCAAATGAAACTCATCACAGTCTTTAATGAAAGAGAGTT